>NC_142775.1:13896371-14090108 GCF_988280905.1 Pimephales promelas | reverse complement strand
GTACCCCTTACGTTTTTTTTTTTGGGCGAAAAATTAAGTTTCTCCAATCTTCCCAAATTCTGATAGAGGGCCATGAGACTTAGACCTGAGTGCAAAAATGGAGGTTCTAGCCCCTTCCAGAGCTGAGATATCGAAACTCAAAAATTCGGCCCGAAAAAAAAACGACAGTGGTACCCCTTACGTTTTTTTTTTTGGGCGAAAAATTAAGTTTCTCAAATCTTCCCAAATTCTGATAGAGGGCCATGAGACTTAGACCTGAGTGCAAAAATGGAGGTTCTAGCCCCTTCCAGAGCTGAGATATCGAAACTCAAAAATTCGGCCTGAAAAAAAAACGACAGTGGTACCCCTTACGTTTTTTTTTTTGGGCGAAAAATTAAGTTTCTCCAATCTTCCCAAATTCTGATAGAGGGCCATGAGACTTAGACCTGAGTGCAAAAATGGAGGTTCTAGCCCCTTCCAGAGCTGAGATATCGAAACTCAAAAATTCGGCCCGAAAAAAAAAACGACAGTGGTACCCCTAACGTTTTTTTTTTTGGGCGAAAAATTAAGTTTCTCCAATCTTCCCAAATTCTGATAGAGGGCCATGAGACTTAGACCTGAGTGCAAAAATGGAGGTTCTAGCCCCTTCCAGAGCTGAGATATCGAAACTCAAAAATTCGGCCCGAAAAAAAAACGACAGTGGTACCCCTAACGTTTTTTTTTTTTGGGCGAAAAATTAAGTTTCTCCAATCTTCCCAAATTCTGATAGAGGGCCATGAGACTTAGACCTGAGTGCAAAAATGGAGGTTCTAGCCCCTTCCAGAGCTGAGATATCGAAACTCAAAAATTCGGCCCGAAAAAAAAACGACAGTGGTACCCCTTACGTTTTTTTTTTTGGGCGAAAAATTAAGTTTCTCCAATCTTCCAAAATTCTGATAGAGGGCCATGAGACTTAGACCTGAGTGCAAAAATGGAGGTTCTAGCCCCTTCCAGAGCTGAGATATCGAAACTCAAAAATTCGGCCCGAAAAAAAAACGACAGTGGTACCCCTTACGTTTTTTTTTTTTGGGGCGAAAAATTAAGTTTCTCCAATCTTCCCAAATTCTGTTAGAGGGCCATGAGACTTAGACCTGAGTGCAAAAATGGAGGTTCTAGCCCCTTCCAGAGCTGAGATATCGAAACTCAAAAATTCGGCCCGAAAAAAAAACGACAGTGGTACCCCTTACGTTTTTTTTTTTGGGCGAAAAATTAAGTTTCTCCAATCTTCCCAAATTCTGATAGAGGGCCATGAGACTTAGACCTGAGTGCAAAAATGGAGGTTCTAGCCCCTTCCAGAGCTGAGATATCGAAACTCAAAAATTCGGCCCGAAAAAAAAACGACAGTGGTACCCCTTACGTTTTTTTTTTGGGCGAAAAATTAAGTTTCTCCAATCTTCCCAAATTCTGATAGAGGGCCATGAGACTTAGACCTGAGTGCAAAAATGGAGGTTCTAGCCCCTTCCAGAGCTGAGATATCGAAACTCAAAAATTCGGCCCGAAAAAAAAACGACAGTGGTACCCCTTACGTTTTTTTTTTTGGGCGAAAAATTAAGTTTCTCCAATCTTCCCAAATTCTGATAGAGGGCCATGAGACTTAGACCTGAGTGCAAAAATGGAGGTTCTAGCCCCTTCCAGAGCTGAGATATCGAAACTCAAAAATTCGGCCCGAAAAAAAAACGACAGTGGTACCCCTTACGTTTTTTTTTTTTGGGCGAAAAATTAAGTTTCTCCAATCTTCCCAAATTCTGATAGAGGGCCATGAGACTTAGACCTGAGTGCAAAAATGGAGGTTCTAGCCCCTTCCAGAGCTGAGATATCGAAACTCAAAAATTCGGCCCGAAAAAAAAAACGACAGTGGTACCCCTTACGTTTTTTTTTTTTGGGCGAAAAATTAAGTTTCTCCAATCTTCCCAAATTCTGATAGAGGGCCATGAGACTTAGACCTGAGTGCAAAAATGGAGGTTCTAGCCCCTTCCAGAGCTGAGATATCGAAACTCAAAAATTCGGCCCGAAAAAAAAACGACAGTGGTACCCCTTACGTTTTTTTTTTTGGGCGAAAAATTAAGTTTCTCCAATCTTCCCAAATTCTGATAGAGGGCCATGAGACTTAGACCTGAGTGCAAAAATGGAGGTTCTAGCCCCTTCCAGAGCTGAGATATCGAAACTCAAAAATTCGGCCCGAAAAAAAAACGACAGTGGTACCCCTTACGTTTTTTTTTTTTGGGCAAAAAATTAAGTTTCTCCAATCTTCCCAAATTCTGATAGAGGGCCATGAGACTTAGACCTGAGTGCAAAAATGGAGGTTCTAGCCCCTTCCAGAGCTGAGATATCGAAACTCAAAAATTCGGCCCGAAAAAAAAACGACAGTGGTACCCCTTACGTTTTTTTTTTTGGGCGAAAAATTAAGTTTCTCCAATCTTCCCAAATTCTGATAGAGGGCCATGAGACTTAGACCTGAGTGCAAAAATGGAGGTTCTAGCCCCTTCCAGAGCTGAGATATCGAAACTCAAAAATTCGGCCCGAAAAAAAAAACGACAGTGGTACCCCTTACGTTTTTTTTTTTGGGCGAAAAATTAAGTTTCTCCAATCTTCCCAAATTCTGATAGAGGGCCATGAGACTTAGACCTGAGTGCAAAAATGGAGGTTCTAGCCCCTTCCAGAGCTGAGATATCGAAACTCAAAAATTCGGCCCGAAAAAAAAACGACAGTGGTACCCCTTACGTTTTTTTTTTTTGGGCGAAAAATTAAGTTTCTCCAATCTTCCCAAATTCTGATAGAGGGCCATGAGACTTAGACCTGAGTGCAAAAATGGAGGTTCTAGCCCCTTCCAGAGCTGAGATATCGAAACTCAAAAATTCGGCCCGAAAAAAAAACGACAGTGGTACCCCTTACGTTTTTTTTTTTGGGCGAAAAATTAAGTTTCTCCAATCTTCCCAAATTCTGATAGAGGGCCATGAGACTTAGACCTGAGTGCAAAAATGGAGGTTCTAGCCCCTTCCAGAGCTGAGATATCGAAACTCAAAAATTCGGCCCGAAAAAAAAAACGACAGTGGTACCCCTTACGTTTTTTTTTTTGGGCGAAAAATTAAGTTTCTCAAATCTTCCCAAATTCTGATAGAGGGCCATGAGACTAAGACCTGAGTGCAAAAATGGAGGTTCTAGCCCCTTCCAGAGCTGAGATATCGAAACTCAAAAATTCGGCCTGAAAAAAAAACGACAGTGGTACCCCTTACGTTTTTTTTTTTGGGCGAAAAATTAAGTTTCTCCAATCTTCCCAAATTCTGATAGAGGGCCATGAGACTTAGACCTGAGTGCAAAAATGGAGGTTCTAGCCCCTTCCAGAGCTGAGATATCGAAACTCAAAAATTCGGCCCGAAAAAAAAAACGACAGTGGTACCCCTAACGTTTTTTTTTTTGGGCGAAAAATTAAGTTTCTCCAATCTTCCCAAATTCTGATAGAGGGCCATGAGACTTAGACCTGAGTGCAAAAATGGAGGTTCTAGCCCCTTCCAGAGCTGAGATATCGAAACTCAAAAATTCGGCCCGAAAAAAAAACGACAGTGGTACCCCTTACGTTTTTTTTTTTTGGGCGAAAAATTAAGTTTCTCCAATCTTCCCAAATTCTGATAGAGGGCCATGAGACTTAGACCTGAGTGCAAAAATGGAGGTTCTAGCCCCTTCCAGAGCTGAGATATCGAAACTCAAAAATTCGGCCCGAAAAAAAAACGACAGTGGTACCCCTTACGTTTTTTTTTTTGGGCGAAAAATTAAGTTTCTCCAATCTTCCAAAATTCTGATAGAGGGCCATGAAACTTAGACCTGAGTGCAAAAATGGAGGTTCTAGCCCCTTCCAGAGCTGAGATATCGAAACTCAAAAATTCGGCCCGAAAAAAAAACGACAGTGGTACCCCTTACGTTTTTTTTTTTTGGGGCGAAAAATTAAGTTTCTCCAATCTTCCCAAATTCTGTTAGAGGGCCATGAGACTTAGACCTGAGTGCAAAAATGGAGGTTCTAGCCCCTTCCAGAGCTGAGATATCGAAACTCAAAAATTCGGCCCGAAAAAAAAACGACAGTGGTACCCCTTACGTTTTTTTTTTGGGCGAAAAATTAAGTTTCTCCAATCTTCCCAAATTCTGATAGAGGGCCATGAGACTTAGACCTGAGTGCAAAAATGGAGGTTCTAGCCCCTTCCAGAGCTGAGATATCGAAACTCAAAAATTCGGCCCGAAAAAAAAACGACAGTGGTACCCCTTACGTTTTTTTTTTTTGGGCGAAAAATTAAGTTTCTCCAATCTTCCCAAATTCTGATAGAGGGCCATGAGACTTAGACCTGAGTGCAAAAATGGAGGTTCTAGCCCCTTCCAGAGCTGAGATATCGAAACTCAAAAATTCGGCCCGAAAAAAAAACGACAGTGGTACCCCTTACGTTTTTTTTTTGGGCGAAAAATTAAGTTTCTCCAATCTTCCCAAATTCTGATAGAGGGCCATGAGACTTAGACCTGAGTGCAAAAATGGAGGTTCTAGCCCCTTCCAGAGCTGAGATATCGAAACTCAAAAATTCGGCCCGAAAAAAAAACGACAGTGGTACCCCTTACGTTTTTTTTTTTTGGGCGAAAAATTAAGTTTCTCCAATCTTCCCAAATTCTGATAGAGGGCCATGAGACTTAGACCTGAGTGCAAAAATGGAGGTTCTAGCCCCTTCCAGAGCTGAGATATCGAAACTCAAAAATTCGGCCCGAAAAAAAAAAACGACAGTGGTACCCCTTACGTTTTTTTTTTTGGGCGAAAAATTAAGTTTCTCCAATCTTCCCAAATTCTGATAGAGGGCCATGAGACTTAGACCTGAGTGCAAAAATGGAGGTTCTAGCCCCTTCCAGAGCTGAGATATCGAAACTCAAAAATTCGGCCCGAAAAAAAAACGACAGTGGTACCCCTTACGTTTTTTTTTTTGGGCGAAAAATTAAGTTTCTCCAATCTTCCCAAATTCTGATAGAGGGCCATGAGACTTAGACCTGAGTGCAAAAATGGAGGTTCTAGCCCCTTCCAGAGCTGAGATATCGAAACTCAAAAATTCGGCCCGAAAAAAAAACGACAGTGGTACCCCTTACGTTTTTTTTTTTTGGGCAAAAAATTAAGTTTCTCCAATCTTCCCAAATTCTGATAGAGGGCCATGAGACTTAGACCTGAGTGCAAAAATGGAGGTTCTAGCCCCTTCCAGAGCTGAGATATCGAAACTCAAAAATTCGGCCCGAAAAAAAAACGACAGTGGTACCCCTTACGTTTTTTTTTTTGGGCGAAAAATTAAGTTTCTGCAATCTTCCCAAATTCTGATAGAGGGCCATGAGACTTAGACCTGAGTGCAAAAATGGAGGTTCTAGCCCCTTCCAGAGCTGAGATATCGAAACTCAAAAATTCGGCCCGAAAAAAAAACGACAGTGGTACCCCTTACGTTTTTTTTTTTTGGCGAAAAATTAAGTTTCTCCAATCTTCCCAAATTCTGATAGAGGGCCATGAGACTTAGACCTGAGTGCAAAAATGGAGGTTCTAGCCCCTTCCAGAGCTGAGATATCGAAACTCAAAAATTCGGCCCGAAAAAAAAACGACAGTGGTACCCCTTACGTTTTTTTTTTTGGGCGAAAAATTAAGTTTCTCAAATCTTCCCAAATTCTGATAGAGGGCCATGAGACTTAGACCTGAGTGCAAAAATGGAGGTTCTAGCCCCTTCCAGAGCTGAGATATCGAAACTCAAAAATTCGGCCTGAAAAAAAAAACGACAGTGGTACCCCTTACGTTTTTTTTTTTGGGCGAAAAATTAAGTTTCTCCAATCTTCCCAAATTCTGATAGAGGGCCATGAGACTTAGACCTGAGTGCAAAAATGGAGGTTCTAGCCCCTTCCAGAGCTGAGATATCGAAACTCAAAAATTCGGCCCGAAAAAAAAAACGACAGTGGTACCCCTAACGTTTTTTTTTTTTGGGCGAAAAATTAAGTTTCTCCAATCTTCCCAAATTCTGATAGAGGGCCATGAGACTTAGACCTGAGTGCAAAAATGGAGGTTCTAGCCCCTTCCAGAGCTGAGATATCGAAACTCAAAAATTCGGCCCGAAAAAAAAACGACAGTGGTACCCCTTACGTTTTTTTTTTGGGCGAAAAATTAAGTTTCTCCAATCTTCCCAAATTCTGATAGAGGGCCATGAGACTTAGACCTGAGTGCAAAAATGGAGGTTCTAGCCCCTTCCAGAGCTGAGATATCGAAACTCAAAAATTCGGCCCGAAAAAAAAACGACAGTGGTACCCCTTACGTTTTTTTTTTTTGGGCGAAAAATTAAGTTTCTCCAATCTTCCCAAATTCTGATAGAGGGCCATGAGACTTAGACCTGAGTGCAAAAATGGAGGTTCTAGCCCCTTCCAGAGCTGAGATATCGAAACTCAAAAATTCGGCCCGAAAAAAAAACGACAGTGGTACCCCTTACGTTTTTTTTTTTGGGCGAAAAATTAAGTTTCTCCAATCTTCCCAAATTCTGATAGAGGGCCATGAGACTTAGACCTGAGTGCAAAAATGGAGGTTCTAGCCCCTTCCAGAGCTGAGATATCGAAACTCAAAAATTCGGCCCGAAAAAAAAAACGACAGTGGTACCCCTTACGTTTTTTTTTTTTGGGCGAAAAATTAAGTTTCTCCAATCTTCCCAAATTCTGATAGAGGGCCATGAGACTTAGACCTGAGTGCAAAAATGGAGGTTCTAGCCCCTTCCAGAGCTGAGATATCGAAACTCAAAAATTCGGCCCGAAAAAAAAACGACAGTGGTACCCCTTACGTTTTTTTTTTTTTGGGCAAAAAATTAAGTTTCTCCAATCTTCCCAAATTCTGATAGAGGGCCATGAGACTTAGACCTGAGTGCAAAAATGGAGGTTCTAGCCCCTTCCAGAGCTGAGATATCGAAACTCAAAAATTCGGCCCGAAAAAAAAACGACAGTGGTACCCCTTACGTTTTTTTTTTTGGGCGAAAAATTAAGTTTCTGCAATCTTCCCAAATTCTGATAGAGGGCCATGAGACTTAGACCTGAGTGCAAAAATGGAGGTTCTAGCCCCTTCCAGAGCTGAGATATCGAAACTCAAAAATTCGGCCCGAAAAAAAAACGACAGTGGTACCCCTTACGTTTTTTTTTTTTGGGCGAAAAATTAAGTTTCTCCAATCTTCCCAAATTCTGATAGAGGGCCATGAGACTTAGACCTGAGTGCAAAAATGGAGGTTCTAGCCCCTTCCAGAGCTGAGATATCGAAACTCAAAAATTCGGCCCGGAAAAAAAACGACAGTGGTACCCCTTACGTTTTTTTTTTTGGGCGAAAAATTAAGTTTCTCCAATCTTCCCAAATTCTGATAGAGGGCCATGAGACTTAGACCTGAGTGCAAAAATGGAGGTTCTAGCCCCTTCCAGAGCTGAGATATCGAAACTCAAAAATTCGGCCCGAAAAAAAAAACGACAGTTGTGCCCCTTACGTTTTTTTTTTTTGGGCGAAAAATTAAGTTTCTCCAATCTTCCCAAATTCTGATAGAGGGCCATGAGACTTAGACCTGAGTGCAAAAATGGAGGTTCTAGCCCCTTCCAGAGCTGAGATATCGAAACTCAAAAATTCGGCCCGAAAAAAAAAACGACAGTGGTACCCCTTACGTTTTTTTTTTTGGGCGAAAAATTAAGTTTCTCCAATCTTCCCAAATTCTGATAGAGGGCCATGAGACTTAGACCTGAGTGCAAAAATGGAGGTTCTAGCCCCTTCCAGAGCTGAGATATCGAAACTCAAAAATTCGGACCGAAAAAAAAACGACAGTGGTACCCCTTACGTTTTTTTTTTTTTGGGCAAAAAATTAAGTTTCTCCAATCTTCCCAAATTCTGATAGAGGGCCATGAGACTTAGACCTGAGTGCAAAAATGGAGGTTCTAGCCCCTTCCAGAGCTGAGATATCGAAACTCAAAAATTCGGCCCGAAAAAAAAACGACAGTGGTACCCCTTACGTTTTTTTTTTTTGGGCGAAAAATTAAGTTTCTCCAATCTTCCCAAATTCTGATAGAGGGCCATGAGACTTAGACCTGAGTGCAAAAATGGAGGTTCTAGCCCCTTCCAGAGCTGAGATATCGAAACTCAAAAATTCGGCCCGAAAAAAAAACGACAGTGGTACCCCTTACGTTTTTTTTTTGGGCGAAAAATTAAGTTTCTCCAATCTTCCCAAATTCTGATAGAGGGCCATGAGACTTAGACCTGAGTGCAAAAATGGAGGTTCTAGCCCCTTCCAGAGCTGAGATATCGAAACTCAAAAATTCGGCCCGAAAAAAAAACGACAGTGGTACCCCTTACGTTTTTTTTTTTGGGCGAAAAATTAAGTTTCTCCAATCTTCCCAAATTCTGATAGAGGGCCATGAGACTTAGACCTGAGTGCAAAAATGGAGGTTCTAGCCCCTTCCAGAGCTGAGATATCGAAACTCAAAAATTCGGCCCGAAAAAAAAACGACAGTGGTACCCCTTACGTTTTTTTTTTTTGGGCGAAAAATTAAGTTTCTCCAATCTTCCCAAATTCTGATAGAGGGCCATGAGACTTAGACCTGAGTGCAAAAATGGAGGTTCTAGCCCCTTCCAGAGCTGAGATATCGAAACTCAAAAATTCGGCCCGAAAAAAAAAACGACAGTGGTACCCCTTACGTTTTTTTTTTTTGGGCGAAAAATTAAGTTTCTCCAATCTTCCCAAATTCTGATAGAGGGCCATGAGACTTAGACCTGAGTGCAAAAATGGAGGTTCTAGCCCCTTCCAGAGCTGAGATATCGAAACTCAAAAATTCGGCCCGAAAAAAAAACGACAGTGGTACCCCTTACGTTTTTTTTTTTGGGCGAAAAATTAAGTTTCTCCAATCTTCCCAAATTCTGATAGAGGGCCATGAGACTTAGACCTGAGTGCAAAAATGGAGGTTCTAGCCCCTTCCAGAGCTGAGATATCGAAACTCAAAAATTCGGCCCGAAAAAAAAACGACAGTGGTACCCCTTACGTTTTTTTTTTTGGGCGAAAAATTAAGTTTCTCCAATCTTCCCAAATTCTGATAGAGGGCCATGAGACTTAGACCTGAGTGCAAAAATGGAGGTTCTAGCCCCTTCCAGAGCTGAGATATCGAAACTCAAAAATTCGGCCCGAAAAAAAAACCGACAGTGGTACCCCTTATGTTTTTTTTTTTGGGGCGAAAAATTAAGTTTCTCCAATCTGCCCAAATTCTGATAGAGGGCCATGAGACTTAGACCTGAGTGCAAAAATGGAGGTTCTAGCCCCTTCCAGAGCTGAGATATCGAAACTCAAAAATTCGGCCCGAAAAAAAAACGACAGTGGTACCCCTTACGTTTTTTTTTTTGGGCGAAAAATTAAGTTTCTCCAATCTTCCCAAATTCTGAAAGAGGGCCATGAGACTTAGACCTGAGTGCAAAAATGGAGGTTCTAGCCCCTTCCAGAGCTGAGATATCGAAACTCAAAAATTCGGCCCGAAAAAAAAACGACAGTGGTACCCCTTACGTTTTTTTTTTGGGCGAAAAATTAAGTTTCTCCAATCTTCCCAAATTCTGATAGAGGGCCATGAGACTTAGACCTGAGTGCAAAAATGGAGGTTCTAGCCCCTTCCAGAGCTGAGATATCGAAACTCAAAAATTCGGCCCGAAAAAAAAAACGACAGTAGTACCCCTTACGTTTTTTTTTTTGGGCGAAAAATTAAGTTTCTCCAATCTTCCCAAATTCTGATAGAGGGCCATGAGACTTAGACCTGAGTGCAAAAATGGAGGTTCTAGCCCCTTCCAGAGCTGAGATATCGAAACTCAAAAATTCGGCCCGAAAAAAAAACGACAGTGGTACCCCTTACGTTTTTTTTTTTGGGCGAAAAATTAAGTTTCTCCAATCTTCCCAAATTCTGATAGAGGGCCATGAGACTTAGACCTGAGTGCAAAAATGGAGGTTCTAGCCCCTTCCAGAGCTGAGATATCGAAACTCAAAAATTCGGCCCGAAAAAAAAAACGACA
The DNA here is from genome assembly GCF_988280905.1 of Pimephales promelas. NCBI lineage: Eukaryota > Metazoa > Chordata > Actinopteri > Cypriniformes > Leuciscidae > Pimephales > Pimephales promelas. Next base: position 14,080,045 of record NC_142775.1, on the reverse strand, counting down.
GTGGTACCCCTTACGTTTTTTTTTTTTGGGCGAAAAATTAAGTTTCTCCAATCTTCCCAAATTCTGATAGAGGGCCATGAGACTTAGACCTGAGTGCAAAAATGGAGGTTCTAGCCCCTTCCAGAGCTGAGATATCGAAACTCAAAAATTCGGCCCGAAAAAAAAACGACAGTGGTACCCCTTACGTTTTTTTTTTTGGGCGAAAAATTAAGTTTCTCCAATCTTCCCAAATTCTGATAGAGGGCCATGAGACTTAGACCTGAGTGCAAAAATGGAGGTTCTAGCCCCTTCCAGAGCTGAGATATCGAAACTCAAAAATTCGGCCCGAAAAAAAAACGACAGTGGTACCCCTTACGTTTTTTTTTTTGGGCGAAAAATTAAGTTTCTCCAATCTTCCCAAATTCTGATAGAGGGCCATGAGACTTAGACCTGAGTGCAAAAATGGAGGTTCTAGCCCCTTCCAGAGCTGAGATATCGAAACTCAAAAATTCGGCCCGAAAAAAAAAACGACAGTGGTACCCCTTACGTTTTTTTTTTTGGGCGAAAAATTAAGTTTCTCCAATCTTCCCAAATTCTGATAGAGGGCCATGAGACTTAGACCTGAGTGCAAAAATGGAGGTTCTAGCCCCTTCCAGAGCTGAGATATCGAAACTCAAAAATTCGGCCCGAAAAAAAAAACGACAGTGGTACCCCTTACGTTTTTTTTTTTTGGGCGAAAAATTAAGTTTCTCCAATCTTCCCAAATTCTGATAGAGGGCCATGAGACTTAGACCTGAGTGCAAAAATGGAGGTTCTAGCCCCTTCCAGAGCTGAGATATCGAAACTCAAAAATTCGGCCCGAAAAAAAAACGACAGTGGTACCCCTTACGTTTTTTTTTTTTTGGGCGAAAAATTAAGTTTCTCCAATCTTCCCAAATTCTGATAGAGGGCCATGAGACTTAGACCTGAGTGCAAAAATGGAGGTTCTAGCCCCTTCCAGAGCTGAGATATCGAAACTCAAAAATTCGGCCCGAAAAAAAAAACGACAGTGGTACCCCTTACGTTTTTTTTTTTGGGCGAAAAATTAAGTTTCTCCAATCTTCCCAAATTCTGATAGAGGGCCATGAGACTTAGACCTGAGTGCAAAAATGGAGGTTCTAGCCCCTTCCAGAGCTGAGATATCGAAACTCAAAAATTCGGCCCGAAAAAAAAAAAACGACAGTGGTACCCCTTACGTTTTTTTTTTTGGGCGAAAAATTAAGTTTCTCCAATCTTCCCAAATTCTGATAGAGGGCCATGAGACTTAGACCTGAGTGCAAAAATGGAGGTTCTAGCCCCTTCCAGAGCTGAGATATCGAAACTCAAAAATTCGGCCCGAAAAAAAAAACGACAGTGGTACCCCTTACGTTTTTTTTTTTGGGCGAAAAATTAAGTTTCTCCAATCTTCCCAAATTCTGATAGAGGGCCATGAGACTTAGACCTGAGTGCAAAAATGGAGGTTCTAGCCCCTTCCAGAGCTGAGATATCGAAACTCAAAAATTCGGCCCGAAAAAAAAACGACAGTGGTACCCCTTACGTTTTTTTTTTTGGGCGAAAAATTAAGTTTCTCCAATCTTCCCAAATTCTGATAGAGTGCCATGAGACTTAGACCTGAGTGCAAAAATGGAGGTTCTAGCCCCTTCCAGAGCTGAGATATCGAAACTCAAAAATTCGGCCCGAAAAAAAAACGACAGTGGTACCCCTTACGTTTTTTTTTTGGGCGAAAAATTAAGTTTCTCCAATCTTCCCAAATTCTGATAGAGGGCCATGAGACTTAGACCTGAGTGCAAAAATGGAGGTTCTAGCCCCTTCCAGAGCTGAGATATCGAAACTCAAAAATTCGGCCCGAAAAAAAAACGACAGTGGTACCCCTTACGTTTTTTTTTTTGGGCGAAAAATTAAGTTTCTCCAATCTTCCCAAATTCTGATAGAGGGCCATGAGACTTAGACCTGAGTGCAAAAATGGAGGTTCTAGCCCCTTCCAGAGCTGAGATATCGAAACTCAAAAATTCGGCCCGAAAAAAAAACGACAGTGGTACCCCTTACGTTTTTTTTTTTGGGCGAAAAATTAAGTTTCTCAAATCTTCCCAAATTCTGATAGAGGGCCATGAGACTTAGACCTGAGTGCAAAAATGGAGGTTCTAGCCCCTTCCAGAGCTGAGATATCGAAACTCAAAAATTCGGCCCGAAAAAAAAACGACAGTGGTACCCCTTACGTTTTTTTTTTTTGGGCGAAAAATTAAGTTTCTCCAATCTTCCCAAATTCTGATAGAGGGCCATGAGACTTAGACCTGAGTGCAAAAATGGAGGTTCTAGCCCCTTCCAGAGCTGAGATATCGAAACTCAAAAATTCGGCCCGAAAAAAAAACGACAGTGGTACCCCTTACGTTTTTTTTTTTGGGCGAAAAATTAAGTTTCTCCAATCTTCCCAAATTCTGATAGAGGGCCATGAGACTTAGACCTGAGTGCAAAAATGGAGGTTCTAGCCCCTTCCAGAGCTGAGATATCGAAACTCAAAAATTCGGCCCGAAAAAAAAAAACGACAGTGGTACCCCTTACGTTTTTTTTTTTTGGGCGAAAAATTAAGTTTCTCCAATCTTCCCAAATTCTGATAGAGGGCCATGAGACTTAGACCTGAGTGCAAAAATGGAGGTTCTAGCCCCTTCCAGAGCTGAGATATCGAAACTCAAAAATTCGGCCCGAAAAAAAAAACGACAGTGGTACCCCTTACGTTTTTTTTTTTGGGCGAAAAATTAAGTTTCTCCAATCTTCCCAAATTCTGATAGAGGGCCATGAGACTTAGACCTGAGTGCAAAAATGGAGGTTCTAGCCCCTTCCAGAGCTGAGATATCGAAACTCAAAAATTCGGCCCGAAAAAAAAACGACAGTGGTACCCCTTACGTTTTTTTTTTTTTGGGCAAAAAATTAAGTTTCTCCAATCTTCCCAAATTCTGATAGAGGGCCATGAGACTTAGACCTGAGTGCAAAAATGGAGGTTCTAGCCCCTTCCAGAGCTGAGATATCGAAACTCAAAAATTCGGCCCGAAAAAAAAACGACAGTGGTACCCCTTACGTTTTTTTTTTGGGCGAAAAATTAAGTTTCTCCAATCTTCCAAAATTCGGATAGAGGGCCATGAGACTTAGACCTGAGTGCAAAAATGGAGGTTCTAGCCCCTTCCAGAGCTGAGATATCGAAACTCAAAAATTCGGCCCGAAAAAAAAAACGACAGTGGTACCCCTTACGTTTTTTTTTTTTGGGCGAAAAATTAAGTTTCTCCAATCTTCCCAAATTCTGATAGAGGGCCATGAGACTTAGACCTGAGTGCAAAAATGGAGGTTCTAGCCCCTTCCAGAGCTGAGATATCGAAACTCAAAAATTCGGCCCGAAAAAAAAACGACAGTGGTACCCCTTACGTTTTTTTTTGGGGGCGAAAAATTAAGTTTCTTCAATCTTCCCAAATTCTGATAGAGGGCCATGAGACTTAGACCTGAGTGCAAAAATGGAGGTTCTAGCCCCTTCCAGAGCTGAGATATCGAAACTCAAAAATTCGGCCCGAAAAAAAAACGACAGTGGTACCCCTTACGTTTTTTTTTTTGGGGCGAAAAATTAAGTTTCTTCAATCTTCCCAAATTCTGATAGAGGGCCATGAGACTTAGACCTGAGTGCAAAAATGGAGGTTCTAGCCCCTTCCAGAGCTGAGATATCGAAACTCAAAAATTCGGCCCGAAAAAAAAACGACAGTGGTACCCCTTACGTTTTTTTTTTTGGGCGAAAAATTAAGTTTCTCCAATCTTCCCAAATTCTGATAGAGGGCCATGAGACTTAGACCTGAGTGCAAAAATGGAGGTTCTAGCCCCTTCCAGAGCTGAGATATCGAAACTCAAAAATTCGGCCCGAAAAAAAAACGACAGTGGTACCCCTTACGTTTTTTTTTTGGGCGAAAAATTAAGTTTCTCCAATCTTCCCAAATTCTGATAGAGGGCCATGAGACTTAGACCTGAGTGCAAAAATGGAGGTTCTAGCCCCTTCCAGAGCTGAGATATCGAAACTCAAAAATTCGGCCCGAAAAAAAAACGACAGTGGTACCCCTTAGGTTTTTTTTTTGGGCGAAAAATTAAGTTTCTCCAATCTTCCCAAATTCTGATAGAGGGCCATGAGACTTAGACCTGAGTGCAAAAATGGAGGTTCTAGCCCCTTCCAGAGCTGAGATATCGAAACTCAAAAATTCGGCCCGAAAAAAAACGACAGTGGTACCCCTTACGTTTTTTTTTTTTGGGCGAAAAATTAAGTTTCTCCAATCTTCCCAAATTCTGATAGAGGGCCATGAGACTTAGACCTGAGTGCAAAAATGGAGGTTCTAGCCCCTTTCAGAGCTGAGATATCGAAACTCAAAAATTCGGCCCGAAAAAAAAACGACAGTGGTACCCCTTACGTTTTTTTTTTGGGCGAAAAATTAAGTTTCTCCAATCTTCCCAAATTCTGATAGAGGGCCATGAGACTTAGACCTGAGTGCAAAAATGGAGGTTCTAGCCCCTTCCAGAGCTGAGATATCGAAACTCAAAAATTCGGCCCGAAAAAAAAACGACAGTGGTACCCCTTACGTTTTTTTTTTTTTTGGGCGAAAAATTAAGTTTCTCCAATCTTCCCAAATTCTGATAGAGGGCCATGAGACTTAGACCTGAGTGCAAAAATGGAGGTTCTAGCCCCTTCCAGAGCTGAGATATCGAAACTCAAAAATTCGGCCCGAAAAAAAAAACGACAGTGGTACCCCTTACGTTTTTTTTTTTGGGCGAAAAATTAAGTTTCTCCAATCTTCCCAAATTCTGATAGAGGGCCATGAGACTTAGACCTGAGTGCAAAAATGGAGGCTCTAGCCCCTTCCAGAGCTGAGATATCGAAACTCAAAAATTCGGCCCGAAAAAAAAAACGACAGTGGTACCCCTTACGTTTTTTTTTTGGCGAAAAATTAAGTTTCTCCAATCTTCCCAAATTCTGATAGAGGGCCATGAGACTTAGACCTGAGTGCAAAAATGGAGGTTCTAGCCCCTTCCAGAGCTGAGATATCGAAACTCAAAAATTCGGCCTGAAAAAAAAACGACAGTGGTACCCCTTACGTTTTTTTTTTTGGGCGAAAAATTAAGTTTCTCCAATCTTCCCAAATTCTGATAGAGGGCCATGAGACTTAGACCTGAGTGCAAAAATGGAGGTTCTAGCCCCTTCCAGAGCTGAGATATCGAAACTCAAAAATTCGGCCCGAAAAAAAAAACGACAGTGGTACCCCTTACGTTTTTTTTTTTTTGGGCGAAAAATTAAGTTTCTCGAATCTTCCCAAATTCTGATAGAGGGCCATGAGACTTAGACCTGAGTGCAAAAATGGAGGTTCTAGCCCCTTCCAGAGCTGAGATATCGAAACTCAAAAATTCGGCCCGAAAAAAAAAACGACAGTGGTACCCCTTACGTTTTTTTTTTTTGGGCGAAAAATTAAGTTTCTCCAATCTTCCCAAATTCTGATAGAGGGCCATGAGACTTAGACCTGAGTGCAAAAATGGAGGTTCTAGCCCCTTCCAGAGCTGAGATATCGAAACTCAAAAATTCGGCCCGAAAAAAAAAACGACAGTGGTACCCCTTACGTTTTTTTTTTGGGCGAAAAATTAAGTTTCTCCAATCTTCCCAAATTCTGATAGAGGGCCATGAGACTTAGACCTGAGTGCAAAAATGGAGGTTCTAGCCCCTTCCAGAGCTGAGATATCGAAACTCAAAAATTCGGCCCGAAAAAAAAAACGACAGTGGTACCCCTTACGTTTTTTTTTTGGGCGAAAAATTAAGTTTCTCCAATCTTCCCAAATTCTGATAGAGGGCCTTACGTTTTTTTTTTTTTGGCGAAAAATTAAGTTTCTCCAATCTTCCCAAATTCTGATAGAGGGCCATGAGACTTAGACCTGAGTGCAAAAATGGAGGTTCTAGCCCCTTCCAGAGCTGAGATATCGAAACTCAAAAATTCGGCCCGAAAAAAAAATGACAGTGGTACCCCTTACGTTTTTTTTTTTGGGCGAAAAATTAAGTTTCTCCAATCTTCCCAAATTCTGATAGAGGGCCATGAGACTTAGACCTGGGTGCAAAAATGGAGGTTCTAGCCCCTTCCAGAGCTGAGATATCGAAACTCAAAAATTCGGCCCGAAAAAAAAAACGACAGTGGTACCCCTTACGTTTTTTTTTGGGGCGAAAAATTAAGTTTCTCCAATCTTCCCAAATTCTGATAGAGGGCCATGAGACTTAGACCTGAGTGCAAAAATGGAGGTTCTAGCCCCTTCCAGAGCTGAGATATCGAAACTCAAAAATTCGGCCCGAAAAAAAAACGACAGTGGTACCCCTTACGTTTTTTTTTTGGGCGAAAAATTAAGTTTCTCCAATCTTCCCAAATTCTGATAGAGGGCCATGAGACTTAGACCTGAGTGCAAAAATGGAGGTTCTAGCCCCTTCCAGAGCTGAGATATCGAAACTCAAAAATTCGGCCCGAAAAAAAAAACGACAGTGGTACCCCTTACGTTTTTTTTTTGGGCGAAAAATTAAGTTTCTCCAATCTTCCCAAATTCTGATAGAGGGCCATGAGACTTAGACCTGAGTGCAAAAATGGAGGTTCTAGCCCCTTCCAGAGCTGAGATATCGAAACTCAAAAATTCGGCCCGAAAAAAAAACGACAGTGGTACCCCTTACGTTTTTTTTTTGGGCGAAAAATTAAGTTTCTCCAATCTTCCCAAATTCTGATAGAGGGCCTTACGTTTTTTTTTTTTTGGCGAAAAATTAAGTTTCTCCAATCTTCCCAAATTCTGATAGAGGGCCATGAGACTTAGACCTGAGTGCAAAAATGGAGGTTCTAGCCCCTTCCAGAGCTGAGATATCGAAACTCAAAAATTCGGCCCGAAAAAAAAATGACAGTGGTACCCCTTACGTTTTTTTTTTTGGGCGAAAAATTAAGTTTCTCCAATCTTCCCAAATTCTGATAGAGGGCCATGAGACTTAGACCTGAGTGCAAAAATGGAGGTTCTAGCCCCTTCCAGAGCTGAGATATCGAAACTCAAAAATTCGGCCCGAAAAAAAAACGACAGTGGTACCCCTTACGTTTTTTTTTTGGGCGAAAAATTAAGTTTCTCCAATCTTCCCAAATTCTGATAGAGGGCCATGAGACTTAGACCTGAGTGCAAAAATGGAGGTTCTAGCCCCTTCCAGAGCTGAGATATCGAAACTCAAAAATTCGGCCCGAAAAAAAAACGACAGTGGTACCCCTTACGTTTTTTTTTTTGGGCGAAAAATTAAGTTTCTCAAATCTTCCCAAATTCTGATAGAGGGCCATGAGACTTAGACCTGAGTGCAAAAATGGAGGTTCTAGCCCCTTCCAGAGCTGAGATATCGAAACTCAAAAATTCGGCCCGAAAAAAAAAACGACAGTGTTACCCCTTACGTTTTTTTTTTTGGGCGAAAAATTAAGTTTCTCCAATCTTCCCAAATTCTGATAGAGGGCCATGAGACTTAGACCTGAGTGCAAAAATGGAGGTTCTAGCCCCTTCCAGAGCTGAGATATCGAAACTCAAAAATTCGGCCCAAAAAAAAAACGACAGTGGTACCCCTTACGTTTTTTTTTTGGGCGAAAAATTAAGTTTCTCCAATCTTCCCAAATTCTGATAGAGGGCCATGAGACTTATACCTGAGTGCAAAAATGGAGGCTCTAGCCCCTCCCAGAGCTGAGATATCGAAACTCAAAAATTCGGCCCGAAAAAAAAAACGACAGTGGTACCCCTTACGTTTTTTTTTCGGGGGCGAAAAATTAAGTTTCTCCAATCTTCCCAAATTCTGATAGAGGGCCATGAGACTTAGACCTGAGTGCAAAAATGGAGGCTCTAGCCCCTTCCAGAGCTGAGATATCGAAACTCAAAAATTTGGCCCGAAAAAAAAACGACAGTGGTACCCCTTACGTTTTTTTTTTTTGGGCGAAAAATTGAGTTTCTCCAATCTTCCCAAATTCTGATAGAGGGCCATGAGACTTATACCTGAGTGCAAAAATGGAGGCTCTAGCCCCTTCCAGAGCTGAGATATCGAAACTCAAAAATTCGGCCCGAAAAAAAAAAAACGACAGTGGTACCCCTTACGTTTTTTGGGGGGGGCGAAAAATTAAGTTTCTCCAATCTTCCCAAATTCTGATAGAGGGCCATGAGACTTAGACCTGAGTGCAAAAATGGAGGCTCTAGCCCCTTCCAGAGCTGAGATATCGAAACTCAAAAATTCGGCCCGAAAAAAAAAAACGACAGTGGTACCCCTTACGTTTTTTTTTTTTGGGCGAAAAATTAAGTTTCTCCAATCTTCCCAAATTCTGATAGAGGGCCATGAGACTTAGACCTGAGTGCAAAAATGGAGGCTCTAGCCACTTCCAGAGCTGAGATATCGAAACTCAAAAATTCGGCCCGAAAAAAAAAACGACAGTGGTACCCCTTACGTTTTTTTTTTGGGCGAAAAATTAAGTTTCTCCAATCTCCCCAAATTCTGATAGAGGGCCATGAGACTTAGACCTGAGTGCAAAAATGGAGGCTCTAGCCCCTTCCAGAGCTGAGATATCGAAACTCAAAAATTCGGCCCGAAAAAAAAAACGACAGTGGTACCCCTTACGTTTTTTTTTTTGGGGCGAAAAATTAAGTTTCTCCAATCTTCCCAAATTCTGATAGAGGGCCATGAGACTTAGACCTGAGTGCAAAAATGGAGGCTCTGGCCCCTTCCAGAGCTGAGATATCGAAACTCAAAAATTCGGCCCGAAAAAAAAAACGACAGTGGTACCCCTTAGGTTTTTTTTTTTGGCCGAAAAATTAAGTTTCTCCAATCTTCCCAAATTCTTATAGAGGGCCATGAGACTTAGACCTGAGTGCAAAAATGGAGGCTCTAGCCCCTTCCAGAGCTGAGATATCGAAACTCAAAAATTCGGCCCGAAAAAAAAAACGACAGTGGTACCCCTTACGTTTTTTTTTTGGGCGAAAAATTAAGTTTCTCCAATCTTCCCAAATTCTGATAGAGTGCCATGAGACTTAGACCTGAGTGCAAAAATGGAGGTTCTAGCCCCTTCCAGAGCTGAGATATCGAAACTCAAAAATTCGGCCCGAAAAAAAAAACGACAGTGGTACCCCTTACGTTTTTTTTTGGGCGAAAAATTAAGTTTCTCCAATCTTCCCAAATTCTGATAGAGGGCCATGAGACTTAGACCTGAGTGCAAAAATGGAGGTTCTAGCCCCTTCCAGAGCTGAGATATCGAAACTCAAAAATTCGGCCCGAAAAAAAAACGACAGTGGTACCCCTTACGTTTTTTTTTTTGGGCGAAAAATTAAGTTTCTCAAATCTTCCCAAATTCTGATAGAGGGCCATGAGACTTAGACCTGAGTGCAAAAATGGAGGTTCTAGCCCCTTCCAGAGCTGAGATATCGAAACTCAAAAATTCGGCCCGAAAAAAAAAACGACAGTGTTACCCCTTACGTTTTTTTTTTTGGGCGAAAAATTAAGTTTCTCCAATCTTCCCAAATTCTGATAGAGGGCCATGAGACTTAGACCTGAGTGCAAAAATGGAGGTTCTAGCCCCTTCCAGAGCTGAGATATCGAAACTCAAAAATTCGGCCCAAAAAAAAAACGACAGTGGTACCCCTTACGTTTTTTTTTTGGGCGAAAAATTAAGTTTCTCCAATCTTCCCAAATTCTGATAGAGGGCCATGAGACTTAGACCTGAGTGCAAAAATGGAGGTTCTAGCCCCTTCCAGAGCTGAGATATCGAAACTCAAAAATTCGGCCCGAAAAAAAAAACGACAGTGGTACCCCTTACGTTTTTTTTTTTGGGCGAAAAATTAAGTTTCTCCAATCTTCCCAAATTCTGATAGAGGGCCATGAGACTTAGACCTGAGTGCAAAAATGGAGGTTCTAGCCCCTTCCAGAGCTGAGATATCGAAACTCAAAAATTCGGCCCAAAAAAAAAACGACAGTGGTACCCCTTACGTTTTTTTTTTGGGCGAAAAATTAAGTTTCTCCAATCTTCCCAAATTCTGATAGAGGGCCATGAGACTTATACCTGAGTGCAAAAATGGAGGCTCTAGCCCCTCCCAGAGCTGAGATATCGAAACTCAAAAATTCGGCCCGAAAAAAAAAACGACAGTGGTACCCCTTACGTTTTTTTTTCGGGGGCGAAAAATTAAGTTTCTCCAATCTTCCCAAATTCTGATAGAGGGCCATGAGACTTAGACCTGAGTGCAAAAATGGAGGCTCTAGCCCCTTCCAGAGCTGAGATATCGAAACTCAAAAATTTGGCCCGAAAAAAAAACGACAGTGGTACCCCTTACGTTTTTTTTTTTTAAGCGAAAAATTGAGTTTCTCCAATCTTCCCAAATTCTGATAGAGGGCCATGAGACTTATACCTGAGTGCAAAAATGGAGGCTCTAGCCCCTTCCAGAGCTGAGATATCGAAACTCAAAAATTCGGCCCGAAAAAAAAAACGACAGTGGTACCCCTTACGTTTTTTTTTCGGGGGCGAAAAATTAAGTTTCTCCAATCTTCCCAAATTCTGATAGAGGGCCATGAGACTTAGACCTGAGTGCAAAAATGGAGGCTCTAGCCCCTTCCAGAGCTGAGATATCGAAACTCAAAAATTCGGCCCGAAAAAAAAAAACGACAGTGGTACCCCTTACGTTTTTTGGGGGGGGCGAAAAATTAAGTTTCTCCAATCTTCCCAAATTCTGATAGAGGGCCATGAGACTTAGACCTGAGTGCAAAAATGGAGGCTCTAGCCCCTTCCAGAGCTGAGATATCGAAACTCAAAAATTCGGCCCGAAAAAAAAAAACGACAGTGGTACCCCTTACGTTTTTTTTTTTTGGGCGAAAAATTAAGTTTCTCCAATCTTCCCAAATTCTGATAGAGGGCCATGAGACTTAGACCTGAGTGCAAAAATGGAGGCTCTAGCCACTTCCAGAGCTGAGATATCGAAACTCAAAAATTCGGCCCGAAAAAAAAAACGACAGTGGTACCCCTTACGTTTTTTTTTTGGGCGAAAAATTAAGTTTCTCCAATCTCCCCAAATTCTGATAGAGGGCCATGAGACTTAGACCTGAGTGCAAAAATGGAGGCTCTAGCCCCTTCCAGAGCTGAGATATCGAAACTCAAAAATTCGGCCCGAAAAAAAAAACGACAGTGGTACCCCTTACGTTTTTTTTTTTGGGGCGAAAAATTAAGTTTCTCCAATCTTCCCAAATTCTGATAGAGGGCCATGAGACTTAGACCTGAGTGCAAAAATGGAGGCTCTGGCCCCTTCCAGAGCTGAGATATCGAAACTCAAAAATTCGGCCCGAAAAAAAAAACGACAGTGGTACCCCTTAGGTTTTTTTTTTTGGCCGAAAAATTAAGTTTCTCCAATCTTCCCAAATTCTTATAGAGGGCCATGAGACTTAGACCTGAGTGCAAAAATGGAGGCTCTAGCCCCTTCCAGAGCTGAGATATCGAAACTCAAAAATTCGGCCCGAAAAAAAAAACGACAGTGGTACCCCTTACGTTTTTTTTTGGGGCGAAAAATTAACTTTCTCCAATCTTCCCAAATTCTGATAGAGGGCCATGAGACTTAGACCTGAGTGCAAAAATTGAGGCTCTAGCCCCTTCCAGAGCTGAGATATCGAAACTCAAAAATTCGGCCCGAAAAAAAAAAAACGACAGTGGTACCCCTTACGTTTTTTTTTTTGGGCGAAAAATTAAGTTTCTCCAATCTTCCCAAATTCTGATAGAGGGCCATGAGACTTAGACCTGAGTGCAAAAATGGAGGCTCTAGCCCCTTCCAGAGCTGAGATATCGAAACTCAAAAATTCGGCCCGAAAAAAAAACGACAGTGGTACCCCTTACGTTTTTTTTTTAGGCGAAAAATTAACTTTCTCCAATCTTCCCAAATTCTGATAGAGGGCCATGAGACTTAGACCTGAGTGCAAAAATGGAGGCTCTAGCCCCTTCCAGAGCTGAGATATCGAAACTCAAAAATTCGGCCCGAAAAAAAAACCGACAGTGGTACCCCTTACATTTTTTTTTTGGGCGAAAAATTAAGTTTCTCCAATCTTCCCAAATTCTGATAGAGGGCCATGAGACTTAGACCTGAGTGCAAAAATGGACGCTCTAGCCCCTTCCAGAGCTGAGATATCGAAACTTAAAAATTCGGCCCGAAAAAAAAACGACAGTGGTACCCCTTACGTTTTTTTTTTTGGGCGAAAAATTAAGTTTCTCCAATCTTCCCAAATTCTGATAGAGGGCCATGAGACTTAGACCTGAGTGCAAAAATGGAGGCTCTAGCCCCTTCCAGAGCTGAGATATCGAAACTCAAAAATTCGGCCCGAAAAAAAAAACGACAGTGGTACCCCTTACGTTTTTTTTTTGGGCGAAAAATTAAGTTTCTCCAATCTTCCCAAATTCTGATAGAGGGCCATGAGACTTAGACCTGAGTGCAAAAATGGAGGCTCTAGCCCCTTCCAGAGCTGAGATATCGAAACTCAAAAATTCGGCCCGAAAAAAAAAACGACAGTGGTACCCCTTACGTTTTTTTTTTGGGTGAAAAATTAAGTTTCTCCAATCTTCCCAAATTCTGATAGAGGGCCATGAGACTTAGACCTGAGTGCAAAAATGGAGGCTCTAGCCCCTTCCAGAGCTAAGATATCGAAACTCAAAAATTCGGCCCGAAAAAAAAACGACAGTGGTACTCCTTACGTTTTTTTTTGGGGCGAAAAATTAAGTTTCTCCAATCTTCCCAAATTCTGATAGAGGGCCATGAGACTTAGACCTGAGTGCAAAAATGGAGGCTCTAGCCCCTTCCAGAGCTGAGATATCGAAACTCAAAAATTCGGCCCGAAAAAAAAAACGACAGTGGTACCCCTTACGTTTTTTTTTTGGGCGAAAAATTAAGTTTCTCCAATCTTCCCAAATTCTGATAGAGGGCCATGAGACTTAGACCTGAGTGCAAAAATGGAGGCTCTAGCCCCTTCCAGAGCTGAGATATCGAAACTCAAAAATTCGGCCCGAAAAAAAAACGACAGTGGTACCCCTTACGTTTTTTTTTTGGGCGAAAAATTAAGTTTCTCCAATCTTCCCAAATTCTGATAGAGGGCCATGAGACTTAGACCTGAGTGCAAAAATGGAGGCTCTAGCCCCTTCCAGAGCTGAGATATCGAAACTCAAAAATTCGGCCCGAAAAAAAAAAACGACAGTGGTACCCCTTACGTTTTTTTTTTTTGGGCGAAAAATTAAGTTTCTCCAATCTTCCCAAATTCTGATAGAGGGCCATGAGACTTAGACCTGAGTGCAAAAATGGAGGCTCTAGCCCCTTCCAGAGCTGAGATATCGAAACTCAAAAATTCGGCCCGAAAAAAAAACGACAGTGGTACCCCTTACGTTTTTTTTTTTGGGTGAAAAATTAAGTTTCTCCAATCTTCCCAAATTCTGATAGAGGGCCATGAGACTTAGACCTGAGTACAAAAATGGAGGCTCTAGCCCCTTCCAGAGCTGAGATATCGAAACTCAAAAATTCGGCCCGAAAAAAAAACGACAGTGGTACTCCTTACGTTTTTTTTTTGGGGCGAAAAATTAAGTTTCTCCAATCTTCCCAAATTCTGATAGAGGGCCATGAGACTTAGACCTGAGTGCAAAAATGGAGGCTCTAGCCCCTTCCAGAGCTGAGATATCGAAACTCAAAAATTCGGCCCGAAAAAAAAAAACGACAGTGGTACCCCTTACGTTTTTTTTTTGGGCGAAAAATTAAGTTTCTCCAATCTTCCCATATTCTGATAGAGGGCCATGAGACTTAGACCTGAGTGCAAAAATGGAGGCTCTAGCCCCTTCCAGAGCTGAGATATCGAAACTCAAAAATTCGGCCCGAAAAAAAAACGACAGTGGTACCCCTTACGTTTTTTTTTTTGGGCAAAAAATTAAGTTTCTCCAATCTTCCCAAATTCTGATAGAGGGCCATGAGACTTAGACCTGAGTGCAAAAATGGAGGCTCTAGCCCCTTCCAGAGCTGAGATATCGAAACTCAAAAATTCGGCCCGAAAAAAAACGACAGTGGTACCCCTTACGTTTTTTTTTTGGGCGAAAAATTAACTTTCTCCAATCTTCCCAAATTCTGATAGAGGGCCATGAGACTTAGACCTGAGTGCAAAAATGGAGGCTCTAGCCCCTTCCAGAGCTGAGATATCGAAACTCAAAAATTCGGCCCGAAAAAAAAAACGACAGTGTTACCCCTTACATTTTTTTTGGGGGGCGAAAAATTAAGTTTCTCCAATCTTCCCAAATTCTGATAGAGGGCCATGAGACTTAGACCTGAGTGCAAAAATGGAGGCTCTAGCCCCTTCCAGAGCTGAGATATCGAAACTCAAAAATTCGGCCCGAAAAAAAAACGACAGTGGTACCCCTTACGTTTTTTTTTTGGGCGAAAAATTAAGTTTCTCCAATCTTCCCAAATTCTGATAGAGGGCCATGAGACTTAGACCTGAGTGCAAAAATGGAGGCTCTAGCCCCTTCCAGAGCTGAGATATCGAAACTCAAAAATTCGGCCCGAAAAAAAAAACGACAGTGGTACCCCTTACGTTTTTTTTTTTGGGCGAAAAATTAAGTTTCTCCAATCTTCCCAAATTCTGATAGAGGGCCATAAGACTTAGACCTGAGTGCAAAAATGGAGGCTCTAGCCCCTTCCAGATCTGAGATATCGAAACTCAAAAATTCGGCCCGAAAAAAAAAAACGACAGTGGTACCCCTTACTTTTTTTTTTTTTGGGCGAAAAATTAAATTTCTCCAATCTTCCCAAATTCTGATAGAGGGCCATGAGACTTAGACCTGAGTGCAAAAATGGAGGCTCTAGCCCCTTCCAGAGCTGAGATATCGAAACTCAAAAATTCGGCCCGAAAAAAAAAACGACAGTGGTACCCCTTACGTTTATTTTTTGGGCGAAAAATTAAGTTTCTCCAATCTTCCCAAATTCTGATAGAGGGATATGAGACTTAGACCTGAGTGCAAAAATGGAGGCTCTAGCCCCTTCCAGAGCTGAGATATCGAAACTCAAAAATTCGGCCCGAAAAAAAAAAACGACAGTGGTACCCCTTACGTTTTTTTTTTGGGCGAAAAATTAAGTTTCTCCAATCTTCCCAAATTCTGATAGAGGGCCATGAGACTTAGACCTGAGTGCAAAAATGGAGGCTCTAGCCCCTTCCAGAGCTGAGATATCGAAACTCAAAAATTCGGCCCGAAAAAAAAAACGACAGTGGTACCCCTTACGTTTTTTTTTTTTGGGCGAAAAATTAAGTTTCTCCAATCTTCCCAAATTCTGATAGAGGGTCATGAGACTTAGACCTGAGTGCAAAAATGGAGGCTCTAGCCCCTTCCAGAGCTGAGATATCGAAACTCAAAAATTCGGCCCGAAAAAAAAAACGACAGTGGTACCCCTTACGTTTTTTTTTGGGTGAAAAATTAAGTTTCTCCAATCTTCCCAAATTCTGATAGAGGGCCATGAGACTTAGACCTGAGTGCAAAAATGGAGGCTCTAGCCCCTTCCAGAGCTGAGATATCGAAACTCAAAAATTCGGCCCGAAAAAAAAACGACAGTGGTACTCCTTACGTTTTTTTTTGGGGCGAAAAATTAAGTTTCTCCAATCTTCCCAAATTCTGATAGAGGGCCATGAGACTTAGACCTGAGTGCAAAAATGGAGGCTCTAGCCCCTTCCAGAGCTGAGATATCGAAACTCAAAAATTCGGCCCGAAAAAAAAAAACGACAGTGGTACCCCTTACGTTTTTTTTTTTTGGGCGAAAAATTAAGTTTCTCCAATCTTCCCAAATTCTGATAGAGGGCCATGAGACTTAGACCTGAGTGCAAAAATGGAGGCTCTAGCCCCTTCCAGAGCTGAGATATCGAAACTCAAAAATTCGGCCCGAAAAAAAAAACGACAGTGGTACCCCTTATGTTTTTTTTTGGGCGAAAAATTCAGTTTCTCCAATCTTCCCAAATTCTGATAGAGGGCCATGAGACTTAGACCTGAGTGCAAAAATGGAGGCTCTAGCCCCTTCCAGAGCTGAGATATCGAAACTCAAAAATTCGGCCCGAAAAAAAAAACGACAGTGGTACCCCTTACGTTTTTTTTTTTTGGGCGAAAAATTGAGTTTCTCCAATCTTCCCAAATTCTGATAGAGGGCCATGAGACTTATACCTGAGTGCAAAAATGGAGGCTCTAGCCCCTTCCAGAGCTGAGATATCGAAACTCAAAAATTCGGCCCGAAAAAAAAAACGACAGTGGTACCCCTTACGTTTTTTTTTCGGGGGCGAAAAATTAAGTTTCTCCAATCTTCCCAAATTCTGATAGAGGGCCATGAGACTTAGACCTGAGTGCAAAAATGGAGGCTCTAGCCCCTTCCAGAGCTGAGATATCGAAACTCAAAAATTTGGCCCGAAAAAAAAACGTTTTTTTTTTTCCCTTACGTTTTTTTTTTTTGGGCGAAAAATTGAGTTTCTCCAATCTTCCCAAATTCTGATAGAGGGCCATGAGACTTATACCTGAGTGCAAAAATGGAGGCTCTAGCCCCTTCCAGAGCTGAGATATCGAAACTCAAAAATTCGGCCCGAAAAAAAAAACGACAGTGGTACCCCTTACGTTTTTTTTTTCGGGGGCGAAAAATTAAGTTTCTCCAATCTTCCCAAATTCTGATAGAGGGCCATGAGACTTAGACCTGAGTGCAAAAATGGAGGCTCTAGCCCCTTCCAGAGCTGAGATATCGAAACTCAAAAATTCGGCCCGAAAAAAAAAAAACGACAGTGGTACCCCTTACGTTTTTTTGGGGGGGCGAAAAATTAAGTTTCTCCAATCTTCCCAAATTCTGATAGAGGGCCATGAGACTTAGACCTGAGTGCAAAAATGGAGGCTCTAGCCCCTTCCAGAGCTGAGATATCGAAACTCAAAAATTCGGCCCGAAAAAAAAAACGACAGTGGTACCCCTTACGTTTTTTTTTTTGGGCGAAAAATTAAGTTTCTCCAATCTTCCCAAATTCTGATAGAGGGCCATGAGACTTAGACCTGAGTGCAAAAATGGAGGCTCTAGCCCCTTCCAGAGCTGAGATATCGAAACTCAAAAATTCGGCCCGAAAAAAAAACGACAGTGGTACCCCTTACGTTTTTTTTTTGGGCGAAAAATTAAGTTTCTCCAATCTCCCCAAATTCTGATAGAGGGCCATGAGACTTAGACCTGAGTGCAAAAATGGAGGCTCTAGCCCCTTCCAGAGCTGAGATATCGAAACTCAAAAATTCGGCCCGAAAAAAAAACGACAGTGGTACCCCTTACGTTTTTTTTTTTGGGGCGAAAAAAATTAAGTTTCTCCAATCTTCCCAAATTCTGATAGAGGGCCATGAGACTTAGACCTGAGTGCAAAAATGGAGGCTCTAGCCCCTTCCAGAGCTGAGATATCGAAACTCAAAAATTCGGCCCGAAAAAAAAAACGACAGTGGTACCCCTTAGGTTTTTTTTTTTGGGCAAAAAATTAAGTTTCTCCAATCTTCCCAAATTCTGATAGAGGGCCATGAGACTTAGACCTGAGTGCAAAAATGGAGGCTCTAGCTCCTTCCAGAGCTGAGATATCGAAACTCAAAAATTCGGCCCGAAAAAAAAAAAAACGACAGTGGTACCCCTTACGTTTTTTTTTTTGGGCGAAAAATTAACTTTCTACAATCTTCCCAAATTCTGATAGAGGGCCATGAGACTTAGACCTGAGTGCAAAAATTGAGGCTCTAGCCCCTTCCAGAGCTGAGATATCGAAACTCAAAAATTCGGCCCGAAAAAAAAAACGACAGTAATACCCCTTACGTTTTTTTTTTTGGGCGAAAAATTAAATTTCTCCAATCTTCCCAAATTCTGATAGAGGGCCATGAGACTTAGGCCTGAGTGCAAAAATGGAGGCTCTAGCCCCTTCCAGAGCTGAGATATCGAAACTCAAAAATTCGGCCCGAAAAAAAAAACGACAGTGGTACCCCTTACGTTTTTTTTTTGGGCGAAAAATTAAGTTTCTCCAATCTCCCCAAATTCTGATAGAGGGCCATGAGACTTAGACCTGAGTGCAAAAATGGAGGCTCTAGCCCCTTCCAGAGCTGAGATATCGAAACTCAAAAATTCGGCCCGAAAAAAAAACGACAGTGGTACCCCTTACGTTTTTTTTTGGGGCGAAAAATTAAGTTTCTCCAATCTCCCCAAATTCTGATAGAGGGCCATGAGACTTAGACCTGAGTGCAAAAATGGAGGCTCTAGCCCCTTCCAGAGCTGAGATATCGAAACTCAAAAATTCGGCCCGAAAAAAAAAAACGACAGTGGTACCCCTTACGTTTTTTTTTTGGGGCGAAAAATTAAGTTTCTCCAATCTTCCCAAATTCTGATAGAGGGCCATGAGACTTAGACCTGAGTGCAAAAATGGAGGCTCTAGCCCCTTCCAGAGCTGAGATATCGAAACTCAAAAATTCGGCCCGAAAAAAAAAAACGACAGTGGTACCCCTTAGGTTTTTTTTTTTGGGCGAAAAATTAAGTTTCTCCAATCTTCCCAAATTCTGATAGAGGGCCATGAGACTTAGACCTGAGTGCAAAAATGGAGGCTCTAGCCCCTTCCAGAGCTGAGATATCGAAACTCAAAAATTCGGCCCGAAAAAAAAAAAACGACAGTGGTACCCATTACGTTTTTTTTTTGGGCGAAAAATTAACTTTCTCCAATCTTCCCAAATTCTGATAGAGGGCCATGAGACTTAGACCTGAGTGCAAAAATGGAGGCTCTAGCCCCTTCCAGAGCTGAGATATCGAAACTCAAAAATTCGGCCCGAAAAAAAAAACGACAGTGGTACCCCTTACGTTTTTTTTTTGGGTGAAAAATTAAGTTTCTCCAATCTTCCCAAATTCTGATAGAGGGCCATGAGACTTAGACCTGAGTGCAAAAATGGAGGCTCTAGCCCCTTCCAGAGCTGAGATATCGAAACTCAAAAATTCGGCCCGAAAAAAAAATGACAGTGGTACTCCTTACGTTTTTTTTTGGGGCGAAAAATTAAGTTTCTCCAATCTTCCCAAATTCTGATAGAGGGCCATGAGACTTAGACCTGAGTGCAAAAATGGAGGCTCTAGCCCCTTCCAGAGCTGAGATATCGAAACTCAAAAATTCGGCCCGAAAAAAAAAAAACGACAGTGGTACCCCTTACGTTTTTTTTTTTGGGCGAAAAATTAAGTTTCTCCAATCTTCCCAAATTCTGATAGAGGGCCATGAGACTTAGACCTGAGTGCAAAAATGGAGGCTCTAGCCCCTTCCAGAGCTGAGATATCGAAACTCAAAAATTCGGCCCGAAAAAAAAAACGACAGTGGTAACCCTTATGTTTTTTTTTTGGGCGAAAAATTCAGTTTCTCCAATCTTCCCAAATTCTGATAGAGGGCCATGAGACTTAGACCTGAGTGCAAAAATGGAGGCTCTAGCCCCTTCCAGAGCTGAGATATCGAAACTCAAAAATTCGGCCCGAAAAAAAAACGACAGTGGTACCCCTTACGTTTTTTTTTTTTGGGCGAAAAATTGAGTTTCTCCAATCTTCCCAAATTCTGATAGAGGGCCATGAGACTTATACCTGAGTGCAAAAATGGAGGCTCTAGCCCCTTCCAGAGCTGAGATATCGAAACTCAAAAATTCGGCCCGAAAAAAAAAACGACAGTGGTACCCCTTACGTTTTTTTTTTCGGGGGCGAAAAATTAAGTTTCTCCAATCTTCCCAAATTCTGATAGAGGGCCATGAGACTTAGACCTGAGTGCAAAAATGGAGGCTCTAGCCCCTTCCAGAGCTGAGATATCGAAACTCAAAAATTTGGCCCGAAAAAAAAAAACGTTTTTTTTTTTCCCTTACTTTTTTTTTTTTTGGGCGAAAAATTGAGTTTCTCCAATCTTCCCAAATTCTGATAGAGGGCCATGAGACTTAGACCTGAGTGCAAAAATGGAGGCTCTAGCCCCTTCCAGAGCTGAGATATCGAAACTCAAAAATTCGGCCCGAAAAAAAAAACGACAGTGGTACCCCTTACGTTTTTTTTTTGGGGCGAAAAATTAAGTTTCTCCAATCTTCCCAAATTCTGATAGAGGGCCATGAGACTTAGACCTGAGTGCAAAAATGGAGGCTCTAGCCCCTTCCAGAGCTGAGATATCGAAACTCAAAAATTCGGCCCGAAAAAAAAAAACGACAGTGGTACCCCTTACGTTTTTTTTTTGGGCGAAAAATTAAGTTTCTCCAATCTTCCCATATTCTGATAGAGGGCCATGAGACTTAGACCTGAGTGCAAAAATGGAGGCTCTAGCCCCTTCCAGAGCTGAGATATCGAAACTCAAAAATTCGGCCCGAAAAAAAAACGACAGTGGTACCCCTTACGTTTTTTTTTTTGGGCAAAAAATTAAGTTTCTCCAATCTTCCCAAATTCTGATAGAGGGCCATGAGACTTAGACCTGAGTGCAAAAATGGAGGCTCTAGCCCCTTCCAGAGCTGAGATATCGAAACTCAAAAATTCGGCCCGAAAAAAAACGACAGTGGTACCCCTTACGTTTTTTTTTTGGGCGAAAAATTAACTTTCTCCAATCTTCCCAAATTCTGATAGAGGGCCATGAGACTTAGACCTGAGTGCAAAAATGGAGGCTCTAGCCCCTTCCAGAGCTGAGATATCGAAACTCAAAAATTCGGCCCGAAAAAAAAAACGACAGTGTTACCCCTTACATTTTTTTTGGGGGGCGAAAAATTAAGTTTCTCCAATCTTCCCAAATTCTGATAGAGGGCCATGAGACTTAGACCTGAGTGCAAAAATGGAGGCTCTAGCCCCTTCCAGAGCTGAGATATCGAAACTCAAAAATTCGGCCCGAAAAAAAAACGACAGTGGTACCCCTTACGTTTTTTTTTTGGGCGAAAAATTAAGTTTCTCCAATCTTCCCAAATTCTGATAGAGGGCCATGAGACTTAGACCTGAGTGCAAAAATGGAGGCTCTAGCCCCTTCCAGAGCTGAGATATCGAAACTCAAAAATTCGGCCCGAAAAAAAAAACGACAGTGGTACCCCTTACGTTTTTTTTTTTGGGCGAAAAATTAAGTTTCTCCAATCTTCCCAAATTCTGATAGAGGGCCATAAGACTTAGACCTGAGTGCAAAAATGGAGGCTCTAGCCCCTTCCAGATCTGAGATATCGAAACTCAAAAATTCGGCCCGAAAAAAAAAACGACAGTGGTACCCCTTACTTTTTTTTTTTTTGGGCGAAAAATTAAATTTCTCCAATCTTCCCAAATTCTGATAGAGGGCCATGAGACTTAGACCTGAGTGCAAAAATGGAGGCTCTAGCCCCTTCCAGAGCTGAGATATCGAAACTCAAAAATTCGGCCCGAAAAAAAAAACGACAGTGGTACCCCTTACGTTTATTTTTTGGGCGAAAAATTAAGTTTCTCCAATCTTCCCAAATTCTGATAGAGGGATATGAGACTTAGACCTGAGTGCAAAAATGGAGGCTCTAGCCCCTTCCAGAGCTGAGATATCGAAACTCAAAAATTCGGCCCGAAAAAAAAAAACGACAGTGGTACCCCTTACGTTTTTTTTTTGGGCGAAAAATTAAGTTTCTCCAATCTTCCCAAATTCTGATAGAGGGCCATGAGACTTAGACCTGAGTGCAAAAATGGAGGCTCTAGCCCCTTCCAGAGCTGAGATATCGAAACTCAAAAATTCGGCCCGAAAAAAAAAACGACAGTGGTACCCCTTACGTTTTTTTTTTTTGGGCGAAAAATTAAGTTTCTCCAATCTTCCCAAATTCTGATAGAGGGTCATGAGACTTAGACCTGAGTGCAAAAATGGAGGCTCTAGCCCCTTCCAGAGCTGAGATATCGAAACTCAAAAACGGCCCGAAAAAAAAACGACAGTGGTACTCCTTACGTTTTTTTTTGGGGCGAAAAATTAAGTTTCTCCAATCTTCCCAAATTCTGATAGAGGGCCATGAGACTTAGACCTGAGTGCAAAAATGGAGGCTCTAGCCCCTTCCAGAGCTGAGATATCGAAACTCAAAAATTCGGCCCGAAAAAAAAAAAACGACAGTGGTACCCCTTACGTTTTTTTTTTTTGGGCGAAAAA
The DNA here is from genome assembly GCF_988280905.1 of Pimephales promelas. NCBI lineage: Eukaryota > Metazoa > Chordata > Actinopteri > Cypriniformes > Leuciscidae > Pimephales > Pimephales promelas. Next base: position 14,057,850 of record NC_142775.1, on the reverse strand, counting down.
TTAAGTTTCTCCAATCTTCCCAAATTCTGATAGAGGGCCATGAGACTTAGACCTGAGTGCAAAAATGGAGGCTCTAGCCCCTTCCAGAGCTGAGATATCGAAACTCAAAAATTCGGCCCGAAAAAAAAAACGACAGTGGTACCCCTTATGTTTTTTTTTGGGCGAAAAATTCAGTTTCTCCAATCTTCCCAAATTCTGATAGAGGGCCATGAGACTTAGACCTGAGTGCAAAAATGGAGGCTCTAGCCCCTTCCAGAGCTGAGATATCGAAACTCAAAAATTCGGCCCGAAAAAAAAAACGACAGTGGTACCCCTTACGTTTTTTTTTTTTGGGCGAAAAATTGAGTTTCTCCAATCTTCCCAAATTCTGATAGAGGGCCATGAGACTTATACCTGAGTGCAAAAATGGAGGCTCTAGCCCCTTCCAGAGCTGAGATATCGAAACTCAAAAATTCGGCCCGAAAAAAAAAACGACAGTGGTACCCCTTACGTTTTTTTTTCGGGGGCGAAAAATTAAGTTTCTCCAATCTTCCCAAATTCTGATAGAGGGCCATGAGACTTAGACCTGAGTGCAAAAATGGAGGCTCTAGCCCCTTCCAGAGCTGAGATATCGAAACTCAAAAATTTGGCCCGAAAAAAAAACGTTTTTTTTTTTCCCTTACGTTTTTTTTTTTTGGGCGAAAAATTGAGTTTCTCCAATCTTCCCAAATTCTGATAGAGGGCCATGAGACTTATACCTGAGTGCAAAAATGGAGGCTCTAGCCCCTTCCAGAGCTGAGATATCGAAACTCAAAAATTCGGCCCGAAAAAAAAAACGACAGTGGTACCCCTTACGTTTTTTTTTTCGGGGGCGAAAAATTAAGTTTCTCCAATCTTCCCAAATTCTGATAGAGGGCCATGAGACTTAGACCTGAGTGCAAAAATGGAGGCTCTAGCCCCTTCCAGAGCTGAGATATCGAAACTCAAAAATTCGGCCCGAAAAAAAAAAAACGACAGTGGTACCCCTTACGTTTTTTTGGGGGGGCGAAAAATTAAGTTTCTCCAATCTTCCCAAATTCTGATAGAGGGCCATGAGACTTAGACCTGAGTGCAAAAATGGAGGCTCTAGCCCCTTCCAGAGCTGAGATATCGAAACTCAAAAATTCGGCCCGAAAAAAAAAACGACAGTGGTACCCCTTACGTTTTTTTTTTTGGGCGAAAAATTAAGTTTCTCCAATCTTCCCAAATTCTGATAGAGGGCCATGAGACTTAGACCTGAGTGCAAAAATGGAGGCTCTAGCCCCTTCCAGAGCTGAGATATCGAAACTCAAAAATTCGGCCCGAAAAAAAAACGACAGTGGTACCCCTTACGTTTTTTTTTTGGGCGAAAAATTAAGTTTCTCCAATCTCCCCAAATTCTGATAGAGGGCCATGAGACTTAGACCTGAGTGCAAAAATGGAGGCTCTAGCCCCTTCCAGAGCTGAGATATCGAAACTCAAAAATTCGGCCCGAAAAAAAAACGACAGTGGTACCCCTTACGTTTTTTTTTTTGGGGCGAAAAATTAAGTTTCTCCAATCTTCCCAAATTCTGATAGAGGGCCATGAGACTTAGACCTGAGTGCAAAAATGGAGGCTCTAGCCCCTTCCAGAGCTGAGATATCGAAACTCAAAAATTCGGCCCGAAAAAAAAAACGACAGTGGTACCCCTTAGGTTTTTTTTTTTGGGCAAAAAATTAAGTTTCTCCAATCTTCCCAAATTCTGATAGAGGGCCATGAGACTTAGACCTGAGTGCAAAAATGGAGGCTCTAGCTCCTTCCAGAGCTGAGATATCGAAACTCAAAAATTCGGCCCGAAAAAAAAAAAAACGACAGTGGTACCCCTTACGTTTTTTTTTTGGGCGAAAAATTAACTTTCTACAATCTTCCCAAATTCTGATAGAGGGCCATGAGACTTAGACCTGAGTGCAAAAATTGAGGCTCTAGCCCCTTCCAGAGCTGAGATATCGAAACTCAAAAATTCGGCCCGAAAAAAAAAACGACAGTAATACCCCTTACGTTTTTTTTTTTGGGCGAAAAATTAAATTTCTCCAATCTTCCCAAATTCTGATAGAGGGCCATGAGACTTAGGCCTGAGTGCAAAAATGGAGGCTCTAGCCCCTTCCAGAGCTGAGATATCGAAACTCAAAAATTCGGCCCGAAAAAAAAAACGACAGTGGTACCCCTTACGTTTTTTTTTTGGGCGAAAAATTAAGTTTCTCCAATCTCCCCAAATTCTGATAGAGGGCCATGAGACTTAGACCTGAGTGCAAAAATGGAGGCTCTAGCCCCTTCCAGAGCTGAGATATCGAAACTCAAAAATTCGGCCCGAAAAAAAAACGACAGTGGTACCCCTTACGTTTTTTTTTGGGGCGAAAAATTAAGTTTCTCCAATCTCCCCAAATTCTGATAGAGGGCCATGAGACTTAGACCTGAGTGCAAAAATGGAGGCTCTAGCCCCTTCCAAAGCTGAGATATCGAAACTCAAAAATTCGGCCCGAAAAAAAAAACGACAGTGGTACCCCTTGCGGTTTTTTTTTGGGCGAAAAATTAAGTTTCTCCAATCTCCCCAAATTCTGATAGAGGGCCATGAGACTTAGACCTGAGTGCAAAAATGGAGGCTCTAGCCCCTTCCAGAGCTGAGATATCAAAACTCAAAAATTTGGCCCGAAAAAAAAAACGACAGTGGTACCCCTTACATTTTTTTTTTGGGCGAAAAATTAAGTTTCTCCAATCTTCCCAAATTCTGATAGAGGGCCATGAGACTTAGACCTGAGTGCAAAAATGGAGGCTCTAGCCCCTTCCAGAGCTGAGATATCGAAACTCAAAAATTCGGCCCGAAAAAAAAAAACGACAGTGGTACCCCTTACGTTTTTTTGGGGGGGCGAAAAATTAAGTTTCTCCAATCTTCCCAAATTCTGATAGAGGGCCATGAGACTTAGACCTGAGTGCAAAAATGGAGGCTCTAGCCCCTTCCAGAGCTGAGATATCGAAACTCAAAAATTCGGCCCGAAAAAAAAAACGACAGTGGTACCCCTTACGTTTTTTTTTTTGGGCGAAAAATTAAGTTTCTCCAATCTTCCCAAATTCTGATAGAGGGCCATGAGACTTAGACCTGAGTGCAAAAATGGAGGCTCTAGCCCCTTCCAGAGCTGAGATATCGAAACTCAAAAATTCGGCCCGAAAAAAAAACGACAGTGGTACCCCTTACGTTTTTTTTTTGGGCGAAAAATTAAGTTTCTCCAATCTCCCCAAATTCTGATAGAGGGCCATGAGACTTAGACCTGAGTGCAAAAATGGAGGCTCTAGCCCCTTCCAGAGCTGAGATATCGAAACTCAAAAATTCGGCCCGAAAAAAAAACGACAGTGGTACCCCTTACGGTTTTTTTTTTTGGGGCGAAAAATTAAGTTTCTCCAATCTTCCCAAATTCTGATAGAGGGCCATGAGACTTAGACCTGAGTGCAAAAATGGAGGCTCTAGCCCCTTCCAGAGCTGAGATATCGAAACTCAAAAATTCGGCCCGAAAAAAAAAACGACAGTGGTACCCCTTAGGTTTTTTTTTTTGGGCAAAAAATTAAGTTTCTCCAATCTTCCCAAATTCTGATAGAGGGCCATGAGACTTAGACCTGAGTGCAAAAATGGAGGCTCTAGCTCCTTCCAGAGCTGAGATATCGAAACTCAAAAATTCGGCCCGAAAAAAAAAAAAACGACAGTGGTACCCCTTACGTTTTTTTTTTTGGGCGAAAAATTAACTTTCTACAATCTTCCCAAATTCTGATAGAGGGCCATGAGACTTAGACCTGAGTGCAAAAATTGAGGCTCTAGCCCCTTCCAGAGCTGAGATATCGAAACTCAAAAATTCGGCCCGAAAAAAAAAACGACAGTAATACCCCTTACGTTTTTTTTTTGGGCGAAAAATTAAATTTCTCCAATCTTCCCAAATTCTGATAGAGGGCCATGAGACTTAGGCCTGAGTGCAAAAATGGAGGCTCTAGCCCCTTCCAGAGCTGAGATATCGAAACTCAAAAATTCGGCCCGAAAAAAAAAACGACAGTGGTACCCCTTACGTTTTTTTTTTGGGCGAAAAATTAAGTTTCTCCAATCTCCCCAAATTCTGATAGAGGGCCATGAGACTTAGACCTGAGTGCAAAAATGGAGGCTCTAGCCCCTTCCAGAGCTGAGATATCGAAACTCAAAAATTCGGCCCGAAAAAAAAACGACAGTGGTACCCCTTACGTTTTTTTTTGGGGCGAAAAATTAAGTTTCTCCAATCTCCCCAAATTCTGATAGAGGGCCATGAGACTTAGACCTGAGTGCAAAAATGGAGGCTCTAGCCCCTTCCAAAGCTGAGATATCGAAACTCAAAAATTCGGCCCGAAAAAAAAAAACGACAGTGGTACCCCTTACGTTTTTTTTTTGGGGCGAAAAATTAAGTTTCTCCAATCTCCCCAAATTCTGATAGAGGGCCATGAGACTTAGACCTGAGTGCAAAAATGGAGGCTCTAGCCCCTTCCAGAGCTGAGATATCGAAACTCAAAAATTCGGCCCGAAAAAAAAAAACGACAGTGGTACCCCTTACGTTTTTTTTTTTGGGGGCGAAAAATTAAGTTTCTCCAATCTTCCCAAATTCTGATAGAGGGCCATGAGACTTAGACCTGAGTGCAAAAATGGAGGCTCTAGCCCCTTCCAGAGCTGAGATATCGAAACTCAAAAATTCGGCCCGAAAAAAAAAACGACAGTGGTACCCCTTAGGTTTTTTTTTTTGGGCGAAAAATTAAGTTTCTCCAATCTTCCCAAATTCTGATAGAGGGCCATGAGACTTAGACCTAAGTGCAAAAATTGAGGCTCTAGCCCCTTCCAGAGCTGAGATATCGAAACTCAAAAATTCGGCCCGAAAAAAAAAACGACAGTGGTACCCCTTACGTTTTTTTTTTTTGGGCGAAAAATTAAATTTCTCCAATCTTCCCAAATTCTGATAGAGGGCCATGAGACTTAGGCCTGAGTGCAAAAATGGAGGCTCTAGCCCCTTCCAGAGCTGAGATATCGAAACTCAAAAATTCGGCCCGAAAAAAAAAAACGACAGTGGTACCCCTTGCGGTTTTTTTTTGGGCGAAAAATTAAGTTTCTCCAATCTCCCCAAATTCTGATAGAGGGCCATGAGACTTAGACCTGAGTGCAAAAATGGAGGCTCTAGCCCCTTCCAGAGCTGAGATATCAAAACTCAAAAATTTGGCCCGAAAAAAAAAACGACAGTGGTACCCCTTACATTTTTTTTTTGGGCGAAAAATTAAGTTTCTCCAATCTTCCCAAATTCTGATAGAGGGCCATGAGACTTAGACCTGAGTGCAAAAATGGAGGCTCTAGCCCCTTCCAGAGCTGAGATATCGAAACTCAAAAATTCGGCCCGAAAAAAAAAAACGACAGTGGTACCCCTTACGTTTTTTTGGGGGGGCGAAAAATTAAGTTTCTCCAATCTTCCCAAATTCTGATAGAGGGCCATGAGACTTAGACCTGAGTGCAAAAATGGAGGCTCTAGCCCCTTCCAGAGCTGAGATATCGAAACTCAAAAATTCGGCCCGAAAAAAAAAACGACAGTGGTACCCCTTACGTTTTTTTTTTTGGGCGAAAAATTAAGTTTCTCCAATCTTCCCAAATTCTGATAGAGGGCCATGAGACTTAGACCTGAGTGCAAAAATGGAGGCTCTAGCCCCTTCCAGAGCTGAGATATCGAAACTCAAAAATTCGGCCCAAAAAAAAAACGACAGTGGTACCCCTTACGTTTTTTTTTTGGGCGAAAAATTAAGTTTCTCCAATCTCCCCAAATTCTGATAGAGGGCCATGAGACTTAGACCTGAGTGCAAAAATGGAGGCTCTAGCCCCTTCCAGAGCTGAGATATCGAAACTCAAAAATTCGGCCCGAAAAAAAAAAACGACAGTGGTACCCCTTACGTTTTTTTTTTTGGGGGCGAAAAATTAAGTTTCTCCAATCTTCCCAAATTCTGATAGAGGGCCATGAGACTTAGACCTGAGTGCAAAAATGGAGGCTCTAGCCCCTTCCAGAGCTGAGATATCGAAACTCAAAAATTCGGCCCGAAAAAAAAAAACGACAGTGGTACCCCTTAGGTTTTTTTTTTTGGGCGAAAAATTAAGTTTCTCCAATCTTCCCAAATTCTGATAGAGGGCCATGAGACTTAGACCTGAGTGCAAAAATGGAGGCTCTAGCCCCTTCCAGAGCTGAGATATCGAAACTCAAAAATTCGGCCCGAAAAAAAAAAACGACAGTGGTACCCATTACGTTTTTTTTTTGGGCGAAAAATTAACTTTCTCCAATCTTCCCAAATTCTGATAGAGGGCCATGAGACTTAGACCTGAGTGCAAAAATGGAGGCTCTAGCCCCTTCCAGAGCTGAGATATCGAAACTCAAAAATTCGGCCCGAAAAAAAAAACGACAGTGGTACCCCTTACGTTTTTTTTTTGGGTGAAAAATTAAGTTTCTCCAATCTTCCCAAATTCTGATAGAGGGCCATGAGACTTAGACCTGAGTGCAAAAATGGAGGCTCTAGCCCCTTCCAGAGCTGAGATATCGAAACTCAAAAATTCGGCCCGAAAAAAAAATGACAGTGGTACTCCTTACGTTTTTTTTTGGGGCGAAAAATTAAGTTTCTCCAATCTTCCCAAATTCTGATAGAGGGCCATGAGACTTAGACCTGAGTGCAAAAATGGAGGCTCTAGCCCCTTCCAGAGCTGAGATATCGAAACTCAAAAATTCGGCCCGAAAAAAAAAAAACGACAGTGGTACCCCTTACGTTTTTTTTTTTGGGCGAAAAATTAAGTTTCTCCAATCTTCCCAAATTCTGATAGAGGGCCATGAGACTTAGACCTGAGTGCAAAAATGGAGGCTCTAGCCCCTTCCAGAGCTGAGATATCAAAACTCAAAAATTCGGCCCGAAAAAAAAAACGACAGTGGTAACCCTTATGTTTTTTTTTTGGGCGAAAAATTCAGTTTCTCCAATCTTCCCAAATTCTGATAGAGGGCCATGAGACTTAGACCTGAGTGCAAAAATGGAGGCTCTAGCCCCTTCCAGAGCTGAGATATCGAAACTCAAAAATTCGGCCCGAAAAAAAAACGACAGTGGTACCCCTTACGTTTTTTTTTTTTGGGCGAAAAATTGAGTTTCTCCAATCTTCCCAAATTCTGATAGAGGGCCATGAGACTTATACCTGAGTGCAAAAATGGAGGCTCTAGCCCCTTCCAGAGCTGAGATATCGAAACTCAAAAATTCGGCCCGAAAAAAAAAACGACAGTGGTACCCCTTACGTTTTTTTTTTCGGGGGCGAAAAATTAAGTTTCTCCAATCTTCCCAAATTCTGATAGAGGGCCATGAGACTTAGACCTGAGTGCAAAAATGGAGGCTCTAGCCCCTTCCAGAGCTGAGATATCGAAACTCAAAAATTTGGCCCGAAAAAAAAAAACGTTTTTTTTTTTCCCTTACTTTTTTTTTTTTTGGGCGAAAAATTGAGTTTCTCCAATCTTCCCAAATTCTGATAGAGGGCCATGAGACTTAGACCTGAGTGCAAAAATGGAGGCTCTAGCCCCTTCCAGAGCTGAGATATCGAAACTCAAAAATTCGGCCCGAAAAAAAAAACGACAGTGGTACCCCTTACGTTTTTTTTTTGGGGCGAAAAATTAAGTTTCTCCAATCTTCCCAAATTCTGATAGAGGGCCATGAGACTTAGACCTGAGTGCAAAAATGGAGGCTCTAGCCCCTTCCAGAGCTGAGATATCGAAACTCAAAAATTCGGCCCGAAAAAAAAAAACGACAGTGGTACCCCTTACGTTTTTTTTTTGGGCGAAAAATTAAGTTTCTCCAATCTTCCCATATTCTGATAGAGGGCCATGAGACTTAGACCTGAGTGCAAAAATGGAGGCTCTAGCCCCTTCCAGAGCTGAGATATCGAAACTCAAAAATTCGGCCCGAAAAAAAAACGACAGTGGTACCCCTTACGTTTTTTTTTTTGGGCAAAAAATTAAGTTTCTCCAATCTTCCCAAATTCTGATAGAGGGCCATGAGACTTAGACCTGAGTGCAAAAATGGAGGCTCTAGCCCCTTCCAGAGCTGAGATATCGAAACTCAAAAATTCGGCCCGAAAAAAAACGACAGTGGTACCCCTTACGTTTTTTTTTTGGGCGAAAAATTAACTTTCTCCAATCTTCCCAAATTCTGATAGAGGGCCATGAGACTTAGACCTGAGTGCAAAAATGGAGGCTCTAGCCCCTTCCAGAGCTGAGATATCGAAACTCAAAAATTCGGCCCGAAAAAAAAAACGACAGTGTTACCCCTTACATTTTTTTTGGGGGGCGAAAAATTAAGTTTCTCCAATCTTCCCAAATTCTGATAGAGGGCCATGAGACTTAGACCTGAGTGCAAAAATGGAGGCTCTAGCCCCTTCCAGAGCTGAGATATCGAAACTCAAAAATTCGGCCCGAAAAAAAAACGACAGTGGTACCCCTTACGTTTTTTTTTTGGGCGAAAAATTAAGTTTCTCCAATCTTCCCAAATTCTGATAGAGGGCCATGAGACTTAGACCTGAGTGCAAAAATGGAGGCTCTAGCCCCTTCCAGAGCTGAGATATCGAAACTCAAAAATTCGGCCTGAAAAAAAAAAAACGACAGTGGTACCCATTACGTTTTTTTTTTGGGCGAAAAATTAACTTTCTCCAATCTTCCCAAATTCTGATAGAGGGCCATGAGACTTAGACCTGAGTGCAAAAATGGAGGCTCTAGCCCCTTCCAGAGCTGAGATATCGAAACTCAAAAATTCGGCCCGAAAAAAAAAACGACAGTGGTACCCCTTACGTTTTTTTTTTGGGTGAAAAATTAAGTTTCTCCAATCTTCCCAAATTCTGATAGAGGGCCATGAGACTTAGACCTGAGTGCAAAAATGGAGGCTCTAGCCCCTTCCAGAGCTGAGATATCGAAACTCAAAAATTCGGCCCGAAAAAAAAATGACAGTGGTACTCCTTACGTTTTTTTTTGGGGCGAAAAATTAAGTTTCTCCAATCTTCCCAAATTCTGATAGAGGGCCATGAGACTTAGACCTGAGTGCAAAAATGGAGGCTCTAGCCCCTTCCAGAGCTGAGATATCGAAACTCAAAAATTCGGCCCGAAAAAAAAACGACAGTGGTACCCCTTACGTTTTTTTTTTTTGGGCGAAAAATTGAGTTTCTCCAATCTTCCCAAATTCTGATAGAGGGCCATGAGACTTATACCTGAGTGCAAAAATGGAGGCTCTAGCCCCTTCCAGAGCTGAGATATCGAAACTCAAAAATTCGGCCCGAAAAAAAAAACGACAGTGGTACCCCTTACGTTTTTTTTTTCGGGGGCGAAAAATTAAGTTTCTCCAATCTTCCCAAATTCTGATAGAGGGCCATGAGACTTAGACCTGAGTGCAAAAATGGAGGCTCTAGCCCCTTCCAGAGCTGAGATATCGAAACTCAAAAATTTGGCCCGAAAAAAAAAACGTTTTTTTTTTTCCCTTACTTTTTTTTTTTTTGGGCGAAAAATTGAGTTTCTCCAATCTTCCCAAATTCTGATAGAGGGCCATGAGACTTAGACCTGAGTGCAAAAATGGAGGCTCTAGCCCCTTCCAGAGCTGAGATATCGAAACTCAAAAATTCGGCCCGAAAAAAAAAACGACAGTGGTACCCCTTACGTTTTTTTTTTGGGGCGAAAAATTAAGTTTCTCCAATCTTCCCAAATTCTGATAGAGGGCCATGAGACTTAGACCTGAGTGCAAAAATGGAGGCTCTAGCCCCTTCCAGAGCTGAGATATCGAAACTCAAAAATTCGGCCCGAAAAAAAAAAACGACAGTGGTACCCCTTACGTTTTTTTTTTGGGCGAAAAATTAAGTTTCTCCAATCTTCCCATATTCTGATAGAGGGCCATGAGACTTAGACCTGAGTGCAAAAATGGAGGCTCTAGCCCCTTCCAGAGCTGAGATATCGAAACTCAAAAATTCGGCCCGAAAAAAAAACGACAGTGGTACCCCTTACGTTTTTTTTTTTGGGCAAAAAATTAAGTTTCTCCAATCTTCCCAAATTCTGATAGAGGGCCATGAGACTTAGACCTGAGTGCAAAAATGGAGGCTCTAGCCCCTTCCAGAGCTGAGATATCGAAACTCAAAAATTCGGCCCGAAAAAAAACGACAGTGGTACCCCTTACGTTTTTTTTTTGGGCGAAAAATTAACTTTCTCCAATCTTCCCAAATTCTGATAGAGGGCCATGAGACTTAGACCTGAGTGCAAAAATGGAGGCTCTAGCCCCTTCCAGAGCTGAGATATCGAAACTCAAAAATTCGGCCCGAAAAAAAAAACGACAGTGTTACCCCTTACATTTTTTTTGGGGGGCGAAAAATTAAGTTTCTCCAATCTTCCCAAATTCTGATAGAGGGCCATGAGACTTAGACCTGAGTGCAAAAATGGAGGCTCTAGCCCCTTCCAGAGCTGAGATATCGAAACTCAAAAATTCGGCCCGAAAAAAAAACGACAGTGGTACCCCTTACGTTTTTTTTTTGGGCGAAAAATTAAGTTTCTCCAATCTTCCCAAATTCTGATAGAGGGCCATGAGACTTAGACCTGAGTGCAAAAATGGAGGCTCTAGCCCCTTCCAGAGCTGAGATATCGAAACTCAAAAATTCGGCCCGAAAAAAAAAACGACAGTGGTACCCCTTACGTTTTTTTTTTTGGGCGAAAAATTAAGTTTCTCCAATCTTCCCAAATTCTGATAGAGGGCCATAAGACTTAGACCTGAGTGCAAAAATGGAGGCTCTAGCCCCTTCCAGATCTGAGATATCGAAACTCAAAAATTCGGCCCGAAAAAAAAAAACGACAGTGGTACCCCTTACTTTTTTTTTTTTTGGGCGAAAAATTAAATTTCTCCAATCTTCCCAAATTCTGATAGAGGGCCATGAGACTTAGACCTGAGTGCAAAAATGGAGGCTCTAGCCCCTTCCAGAGCTGAGATATCGAAACTCAAAAATTCGGCCCGAAAAAAAAAACGACAGTGGTACCCCTTACGTTTATTTTTTGGGCGAAAAATTAAGTTTCTCCAATCTTCCCAAATTCTGATAGAGGGATATGAGACTTAGACCTGAGTGCAAAAATGGAGGCTCTAGCCCCTTCCAGAGCTGAGATATCGAAACTCAAAAATTCGGCCCGAAAAAAAAAAACGACAGTGGTACCCCTTACGTTTTTTTTTTGGGCGAAAAATTAAGTTTCTCCAATCTTCCCAAATTCTGATAGAGGGCCATGAGACTTAGACCTGAGTGCAAAAATGGAGGCTCTAGCCCCTTCCAGAGCTGAGATATCGAAACTCAAAAATTCGGCCCGAAAAAAAAAACGACAGTGGTACCCCTTACGTTTTTTTTTTTTGGGCGAAAAATTAAGTTTCTCCAATCTTCCCAAATTCTGATAGAGGGTCATGAGACTTAGACCTGAGTGCAAAAATGGAGGCTCTAGCCCCTTCCAGAGCTGAGATATCGAAACTCAAAAATTCGGCCCGAAAAAAAAAACGACAGTGGTACCCCTTACGTTTTTTTTTTGGGTGAAAAATTAAGTTTCTCCAATCTTCCCAAATTCTGATAGAGGGCCATGAGACTTAGACCTGAGTGCAAAAATGGAGGCTCTAGCCCCTTCCAGAGCTGAGATATCGAAACTCAAAAATTCGGCCCGAAAAAAAAACGACAGTGGTACTCCTTACGTTTTTTTTTGGGGCGAAAAATTAAGTTTCTCCAATCTTCCCAAATTCTGATAGAGGGCCATGAGACTTAGACCTGAGTGCAAAAATGGAGGCTCTAGCCCCTTCCAGAGCTGAGATATCGAAACTCAAAAATTCGGCCCGAAAAAAAAAAAACGACAGTGGTACCCCTTACGTTTTTTTTTTTTGGGCGAAAAATTAAGTTTCTCCAATCTTCCCAAATTCTGATAGAGGGCCATGAGACTTAGACCTGAGTGCAAAAATGGAGGCTCTAGCCCCTTCCAGAGCTGAGATATCGAAACTCAAAAATTCGGCCCGAAAAAAAAAAACGACAGTGGTACCCCTTATGTTTTTTTTTGGGCGAAAAATTCAGTTTCTCCAATCTTCCCAAATTCTGATAGAGGGCCATGAGACTTAGACCTGAGTGCAAAAATGGAGGCTCTAGCCCCTTCCAGAGCTGAGATATCGAAACTCAAAAATTCGGCCCGAAAAAAAAAACGACAGTGGTACCCCTTATGTTTTTTTTTGGGCGAAAAATTCAGTTTCTCCAATCTTCCCAAATTCTGATAGAGGGCCATGAGACTTAGACCTGAGTGCAAAAATGGAGGCTCTAGCCCCTTCCAGAGCTGAGATATCGAAACTCAAAAATTCGGCCCGAAAAAAAAAACGACAGTGGTACCCCTTACGTTTTTTTTTTTTGGGCGAAAAATTGAGTTTCTCCAATCTTCCCAAATTCTGATAGAGGGCCATGAGACTTATACCTGAGTGCAAAAATGGAGGCTCTAGCCCCTTCCAGAGCTGAGATATCGAAACTCAAAAATTCGGCCCGAAAAAAAAAACGACAGTGGTACCCCTTACGTTTTTTTTTCGGGGGCGAAAAATTAAGTTTCTCCAATCTTCCCAAATTCTGATAGAGGGCCATGAGACTTAGACCTGAGTGCAAAAATGGAGGCTCTAGCCCCTTCCAGAGCTGAGATATCGAAACTCAAAAATTTGGCCCGAAAAAAAAACGTTTTTTTTTTCCCTTACGTTTTTTTTTTTTGGGCGAAAAATTGAGTTTCTCCAATCTTCCCAAATTCTGATAGAGGGCCATGAGACTTATACCTGAGTGCAAAAATGGAGGCTCTAGCCCCTTCCAGAGCTGAGATATCGAAACTCAAAAATTCGGCCCGAAAAAAAAAACGACAGTGGTACCCCTTACGTTTTTTTTTTCGGGGGCGAAAAATTAAGTTTCTCCAATCTTCCCAAATTCTGATAGAGGGCCATGAGACTTAGACCTGAGTGCAAAAATGGAGGCTCTAGCCCCTTCCAGAGCTGAGATATCGAAACTCAAAAATTCGGCCCGAAAAAAAAAAAACGACAGTGGTACCCCTTACGTTTTTTTGGGGGGGCGAAAAATTAAGTTTCTCCAATCTTCCCAAATTCTGATAGAGGGCCATGAGACTTAGACCTGAGTGCAAAAATGGAGGCTCTAGCCCCTTCCAGAGCTGAGATATCGAAACTCAAAAATTCGGCCCGAAAAAAAAAACGACAGTGGTACCCCTTACGTTTTTTTTTTTGGGCGAAAAATTAAGTTTCTCCAATCTTCCCAAATTCTGATAGAGGGCCATGAGACTTAGACCTGAGTGCAAAAATGGAGGCTCTAGCCCCTTCCAGAGCTGAGATATCGAAACTCAAAAATTCGGCCCGAAAAAAAAACGACAGTGGTACCCCTTACGTTTTTTTTTTGGGCGAAAAATTAAGTTTCTCCAATCTCCCCAAATTCTGATAGAGGGCCATGAGACTTAGACCTGAGTGCAAAAATGGAGGCTCTAGCCCCTTCCAGAGCTGAGATATCGAAACTCAAAAATTCGGCCCGAAAAAAAAACGACAGTGGTACCCCTTACGTTTTTTTTTTTGGGGCGAAAAATTAAGTTTCTCCAATCTTCCCAAATTCTGATAGAGGGCCATGAGACTTAGACCTGAGTGCAAAAATGGAGGCTCTAGCCCCTTCCAGAGCTGAGATATCGAAACTCAAAAATTCGGCCCGAAAAAAAAAACGACAGTGGTACCCCTTAGGTTTTTTTTTTTGGGCAAAAAATTAAGTTTCTCCAATCTTCCCAAATTCTGATAGAGGGCCATGAGACTTAGACCTGAGTGCAAAAATGGAGGCTCTAGCTCCTTCCAGAGCTGAGATATCGAAACTCAAAAATTCGGCCCGAAAAAAAAAAAAACGACAGTGGTACCCCTTACGTTTTTTTTTTTGGGCGAAAAATTAACTTTCTACAATCTTCCCAAATTCTGATAGAGGGCCATGAGACTTAGACCTGAGTGCAAAAATTGAGGCTCTAGCCCCTTCCAGAGCTGAGATATCGAAACTCAAAAATTCGGCCCGAAAAAAAAAACGACAGTAATACCCCTTACGTTTTTTTTTTTGGGCGAAAAATTAAATTTCTCCAATCTTCCCAAATTCTGATAGAGGGCCATGAGACTTAGGCCTGAGTGCAAAAATGGAGGCTCTAGCCCCTTCCAGAGCTGAGATATCGAAACTCAAAAATTCGGCCCGAAAAAAAAAACGACAGTGGTACCCCTTACGTTTTTTTTTTGGGCGAAAAATTAAGTTTCTCCAATCTCCCCAAATTCTGATAGAGGGCCATGAGACTTAGACCTGAGTGCAAAAATGGAGGCTCTAGCCCCTTCCAGAGCTGAGATATCGAAACTCAAAAATTCGGCCCGAAAAAAAAACGACAGTGGTACCCCTTACGTTTTTTTTTGGGGCGAAAAATTAAGTTTCTCCAATCTCCCCAAATTCTGATAGAGGGCCATGAGACTTAGACCTGAGTGCAAAAATGGAGGCTCTAGCCCCTTCCAAAGCTGAGATATCGAAACTCAAAAATTCGGCCCGAAAAAAAAAAACGACAGTGGTACCCCTTACGTTTTTTTTTTGGGGCGAAAAATTAAGTTTCTCCAATCTTCCCAAATTCTGATAGAGGGCCATGAGACTTAGACCTGAGTGCAAAAATGGAGGCTCTAGCCCCTTCCAGAGCTGAGATATCGAAACTCAAAAATTCGGCCCGAAAAAAAAAAACGACAGTGGTACCCCTTAGGTTTTTTTTTTTGGGCGAAAAATTAAGTTTCTCCAATCTTCCCAAATTCTGATAGAGGGCCATGAGACTTAGACCTGAGTGCAAAAATGGAGGCTCTAGCCCCTTCCAGAGCTGAGATATCGAAACTCAAAAATTCGGCCCGAAAAAAAAAACGACAGTGGTACCCCTTACGTTTTTTTTTTGGGCGAAAAATTAACTTTCTCCAATCTTCCCAAATTCTGATAGAGGGCCATGAGACTTAGACCTAAGTGCAAAAATTGAGGCTCTAGCCCCTTCCAGAGCTGAGATATCGAAACTCAAAAATTCGGCCCGAAAAAAAAAACGACAGTGGTACCCCTTACGTTTTTTTTTTTTGGGCGAAAAATTAAATTTCTCCAATCTTCCCAAATTCTGATAGAGGGCCATGAGACTTAGGCCTGAGTGCAAAAATGGAGGCTCTAGCCCCTTCCAGAGCTGAGATATCGAAACTCAAAAATTCGGCCCGAAAAAAAAAACGACAGTGGTACCCCTTGCGGTTTTTTTTTGGGCGAAAAATTAAGTTTCTCCAATCTCCCCAAATTCTGATAGAGGGCCATGAGACTTAGACCTGAGTGCAAAAATGGAGGCTCTAGCCCCTTCCAGAGCTGAGATATCAAAACTCAAAAATTTGGCCCGAAAAAAAAAACGACAGTGGTACCCCTTACATTTTTTTTTTGGGCGAAAAATTAAGTTTCTCCAATCTTCCCAAATTCTGATAGAGGGCCATGAGACTTAGACCTGAGTGCAAAAATGGAGGCTCTAGCCCCTTCCAGAGCTGAGATATCGAAACTCAAAAATTCGGCCCGAAAAAAAAAAACGACAGTGGTACCCCTTACGTTTTTTTGGGGGGGCGAAAAATTAAGTTTCTCCAATCTTCCCAAATTCTGATAGAGGGCCATGAGACTTAGACCTGAGTGCAAAAATGGAGGCTCTAGCCCCTTCCAGAGCTGAGATATCGAAACTCAAAAATTCGGCCCGAAAAAAAAAACGACAGTGGTACCCCTTACGTTTTTTTTTTGGGCGAAAAATTAAGTTTCTCCAATCTTCCCAAATTCTGATAGAGGGCCATGAGACTTAGACCTGAGTGCAAAAATGGAGGCTCTAGCCCCTTCCAGAGCTGAGATATCGAAACTCAAAAATTCGGCCCAAAAAAAAAACGACAGTGGTACCCCTTACGTTTTTTTTTTGGGCGAAAAATTAAGTTTCTCCAATCTCCCCAAATTCTGATAGAGGGCCATGAGACTTAGACCTGAGTGCAAAAATGGAGGCTCTAGCCCCTTCCAGAGCTGAGATATCGAAACTCAAAAATTCGGCCCGAAAAAAAAAAACGACAGTGGTACCCCTTACGTTTTTTTTTTTGGGGGCGAAAAATTAAGTTTCTCCAATCTTCCCAAATTCTGATAGAGGGCCATGAGACTTAGACCTGAGTGCAAAAATGGAGGCTCTAGCCCCTTCCAGAGCTGAGATATCGAAACTCAAAAATTCGGCCCGAAAAAAAAAAACGACAGTGTTACCCCTTAGGTTTTTTTTTTTGGGCGAAAAATTAAGTTTCTCCAATCTTCCCAAATTCTGATAGAGGGCCATGAGACTTAGACCTGAGTGCAAAAATGGAGGCTCTAGCCCCTTCCAGAGCTGAGATATCGAAACTCAAAAATTCGGCCCGAAAAAAAAAAAACGACAGTGGTACCCATTACGTTTTTTTTTTGGGCGAAAAATTAACTTTCTCCAATCTTCCCAAATTCTGATAGAGGGCCATGAGACTTAGACCTGAGTGCAAAAATGGAGGCTCTAGCCCCTTCCAGAGCTGAGATATCGAAACTCAAAAATTCGGCCCGAAAAAAAAAACGACAGTGGTACCCCTTACGTTTTTTTTTTGGGTGAAAAATTAAGTTTCTCCAATCTTCCCAAATTCTGATAGAGGGCCATGAGACTTAGACCTGAGTGCAAAAATGGAGGCTCTAGCCCCTTCCAGAGCTGAGATATCGAAACTCAAAAATTCGGCCCGAAAAAAAAATGACAGTGGTACTCCTTACGTTTTTTTTTGGGGCGAAAAATTAAGTTTCTCCAATCTTCCCAAATTCTGATAGAGGGCCATGAGACTTAGACCTGAGTGCAAAAATGGAGGCTCTAGCCCCTTCCAGAGCTGAGATATCGAAACTCAAAAATTCGGCCCGAAAAAAAAAACGACAGTGGTAACCCTTATGTTTTTTTTTGGGCGAAAAATTCAGTTTCTCCAATCTTCCCAAATTCTGATAGAGGGCCATGAGACTTAGACCTGAGTGCAAAAATGGAGGCTCTAGCCCCTTCCAGAGCTGAGATATCGAAACTCAAAAATTCGGCCCGAAAAAAAAACGACAGTGGTACCCCTTACGTTTTTTTTTTTTGGGCGAAAAATTGAGTTTCTCCAATCTTCCCAAATTCTGATAGAGGGCCATGAGACTTATACCTGAGTGCAAAAATGGAGGCTCTAGCCCCTTCCAGAGCTGAGATATCGAAACTCAAAAATTCGGCCCGAAAAAAAAAACGACAGTGGTACCCCTTACGTTTTTTTTTTCGGGGGCGAAAAATTAAGTTTCTCCAATCTTCCCAAATTCTGATAGAGGGCCATGAGACTTAGACCTGAGTGCAAAAATGGAGGCTCTAGCCCCTTCCAGAGCTGAGATATCGAAACTCAAAAATTTGGCCCGAAAAAAAAAAACGTTTTTTTTTTTCCCTTACTTTTTTTTTTTTTGGGCGAAAAATTGAGTTTCTCCAATCTTCCCAAATTCTGATAGAGGGCCATGAGACTTAGACCTGAGTGCAAAAATGGAGGCTCTAGCCCCTTCCAGAGCTGAGATATCGAAACTCAAAAATTCGGCCCGAAAAAAAAAACGACAGTGGTACCCCTTACGTTTTTTTTTTGGGGCGAAAAATTAAGTTTCTCCAATCTTCCCAAATTCTGATAGAGGGCCATGAGACTTAGACCTGAGTGCAAAAATGGAGGCTCTAGCCCCTTCCAGAGCTGAGATATCGAAACTCAAAAATTCGGCCCGAAAAAAAAAACGACAGTGGTACCCCTTACGTTTTTTTTTTGGGCGAAAAATTAAGTTTCTCCAATCTCCCCAAATTCTGATAGAGGGCCATGAGACTTAGACCTGAGTGCAAAAATGGAGGCTCTAGCCCCTTCCAGAGCTGAGATATCGAAACTCAAAAATTCGGCCCGAAAAAAAAAACGACAGTGGTACCCCTTACGTTTTTTTTTTTGGGGCGAAAAATTAAGTTTCTCCAATCTTCCCAAATTCTGATAGAGGGCCATGAGACTTAGACCTGAGTGCAAAAATGGAGGCTCTAGCCCCTTCCAGAGCTGAGATATCGAAACTCAAAAATTCGGCCCGAAAAAAAAAAACGACAGTGGTACCCCTTATGTTTTTTTTTTGGGCGAAAAATTCAGTTTCTCCAATCTTCCCAAATTCTGATAGAGGGCCATGAGACTTAGACCTGAGTGCAAAAATGGAGGCTCTAGCCCCTTCCAGAGCTGAGATATCGAAACTCAAAAATTCGGCCCGAAAAAAAAACGACAGTGGTACCCCTTACGTTTTTTTTTTTTGGGCGAAAAATTGAGTTTCTCCAATCTTCCCAAATTCTGATAGAGGGCCATGAGACTTATACCTGAGTGCAAAAATGGAGGCTCTAGCCCCTTCCAGAGCTGAGATATCGAAACTCAAAAATTCGGCCCGAAAAAAAAAACGACAGTGGTACCCCTTACGTTTTTTTTTCGGGGGCGAAAAATTAAGTTTCTCCAATCTTCCCAAATTCTGATAGAGGGCCATGAGACTTAGACCTGAGTGCAAAAATGGAGGCTCTAGCCCCTTCCAGAGCTGAGATATCGAAACTCAAAAATTTGGCCCGAAAAAAAAAAACTTTTTTTTTTTTCCCTTACTTTTTTTTTTTTGGGCGAAAAATTGAGTTTCTCCAATCTTCCCAAATTCTGATAGAGGGCCATGAGACTTAGACCTGAGTGCAAAAATGGAGGCTCTAGCCCCTTCCAGAGCTGAGATATCGAAACTCAAAAATTCGGCCCGAAAAAAAAAACGACAGTGGTACCCCTTACGTTTTTTTTTTTGGGCGAAAAATTAAGTTTCTCCAATCTTCCCAAATTCTGATAGAGGGCCATGAGACTTAGACCTGAGTGCAAAAATGGAGGCTCTAGCCCCTTCCAGAGCTGAGATATCGAAACTCAAAAATTCGGCCCGAAAAAAAAAACGACAGTGGTACCCCTTACGTTTTTTTTTTGGGCGAAAAATTAAGTTTCTCCAATCTCCCCAAATTCTGATAGAGGGCCATGAGACTTAGACCTGAGTGCAAAAATGGAGGCTCTAGCCCCTTCCAGAGCTGAGATATCGAAACTCAAAAATTCGGCCCGAAAAAAAAACGACAGTGGTACCCCTTACGTTTTTTTTTTTGGGGCGAAAAATTAAATTTCTCCAATCTTCCCAAATTCTGATAGAGGGCCATGAGACTTAGACCTGAGTGCAAAAATGGAGGCTCTAGCCCCTTCCAGAGCTGAGATATCGAAACTCAAAAATTCGGCCCGAAAAAAAAAACGACAGTGGTACCCCTTAGGTTTTTTTTTGGGGGGCAAAAAATTAAGTTTCTCCAATCTTCCCAAATTCTGATAGAGGGCCATGAGACTTAGACCTGAGTGCAAAAATGGAGGCTCTAGCCCCTTCCAGAGCTGAGATATCGAAACTCAAAAATTCGGCCCGAAAAAAAAAAAACGACAGTGGTACCCCTTACGTTTTTTTTTTGGGCGAAAAATTCACTTTCTCCAATCTTCCCAAATTCTGATAGAGTGCCATGAGACTTAGACCTGAGTGCAAAAATTGAGGCTCTAGCCCCTTCCAGAGCTGAGATATCGAAACTCAAAAATTCGGCCCGAAAAAAAAAACGACAGTAATACCCCTTACGTTTTTTTTTTTTGGGCGAAAAATTAAATTTCTCCAATCTTCCCAAATTCTGATAGAGGGCCATGAGACTTAGACCTGAGTGCAAAAATGGAGGCTCTAGCCCCTTCCAGAGCTGAGATATCGAAACTCAAAAATTCGGCCCGAAAAAAAAAACGACAGTGGTACCCCTTACGTTTTTTTTTGGGCGAAAAATTAAGTTTCTCCAATCTCCCCAAATTCTGATAGAGGGCCATGAGACTTAGACCTGAGTGCAAAAATGGAGGCTCTAGCCCCTTCCAGAGCTGAGATATCGAAACTCAAAAATTCGGCCCGAAAAAAAAACGACAGTGGTACCCCTTACGTTTTTTTTTGGGGCGAAAAATTAAGTTTCTCCAATCTCCCCAAATTCTGATAGAGGGCCATGAGACTTAGACCTGAGTGCAAAAATGGAGGCTCTAGCCCCTTCCAAAGCTGAGATATCGAAACTCAAAAATTCGGCCCGAAAAAAAAAACGACAGTGGTACCCCTTACGTTTTTTTTTGGGGGCGAAAAATTAAGTTTCTCCAATCTTCCCAAATTCTGATAGAGGGCCATGAGACTTAGACCTGAGTGCAAAAATGGAGGCTCTAGCTCCTTCCAGAGCTGAGATATCGAAACTCAAAAATTCGGCCCAAAAAAAAAAAAAAACGACAGTGGTACCCCTTACGTTTTTTTTTTGGGCGAAAAATTAACTTTCTACAATCTTCCCAAATTCTGATAGAGGGCCATGAGACTTAGACCTGAGTGCAAAAATGGAGGCTCTAGCCCCTTCCAGAGCTGAGATATCGAAACTCAAAAATTCGGCCCGAAAAAAAAACGACAGTGGTACCCCTTACGTTTTTTTTTGGGGCGAAAAATTAAGTTTCTCCAATCTCCCCAAATTCTGATAGAGGGCCATGAGACTTAGACCTGAGTGCAAAAATGGAGGCTCTAGCCCCTTCCAAAGCTGAGATATCGAAACTCAAAAATTCGGCCCGAAAAAAAAAAACGACAGTGGTACCCCTTACGTTTTTTTTTTGGGGCGAAAAATTAAGTTTCTCCAATCTTCCCAAATTCTGATAGAGGGCCATGAGACTTAGACCTGAGTGCAAAAATGGAGGCTCTAGCCCCTTCCAGAGCTGAGATATCGAAACTCAAAAATTCGGCCCGAAAAAAAAAAACGACAGTGGTACCCCTTAGGTTTTTTTTTTTGGGCGAAAAATTAAGTTTCTCCAATCTTCCCAAATTCTGATAGAGGGCCATGAGACTTAGACCTGAGTGCAAAAATGGAGGCTCTAGCCCCTTCCAGAGCTGAGATATCGAAACTCAAAAATTCGGCCCGAAAAAAAAAACGACAGTGGTACCCCTTAAGTTTTTTTTTTGGGCGAAAAATTAACTTTCTCCAATCTTCCCAAATTCTGATAGAGGGCCATGAGACTTAGACCTAAGTGCAAAAATTGAGGCTCTAGCCCCTTCCAGAGCTGAGATATCGAAACTCAAAAATTCGGCCCGAAAAAAAAAACGACAGTGGTACCCCTTACGTTTTTTTTTTTTGGGCGAAAAATTAAATTTCTCCAATCTTCCCAAATTCTGATAGAGGGCCATGAGACTTAGGCCTGAGTGCAAAAATGGAGGCTCTAGCCCCTTCCAGAGCTGAGATATCGAAACTCAAAAATTCGGCCCGAAAAAAAAAACGACAGTGGTACCCCTTGCGGTTTTTTTTTGGGCGAAAAATTAAGTTTCTCCAATCTCCCCAAATTCTGATAGAGGGCCATGAGACTTAGACCTGAGTGCAAAAATGGAGGCTCTAGCCCCTTCCAGAGCTGAGATATCGAAACTCAAAAATTTGGCCCGAAAAAAAAAACGACAGTGGTACCCCTTACATTTTTTTTTTGGGCGAAAAATTAAGTTTCTCCAATCTTCCCAAATTCTGATAGAGGGCCATGAGACTTAGACCTGAGTGCAAAAATGGAGGCTCTAGCCCCTTCCAGAGCTGAGATATCGAAACTCAAAAATTCGGCCCGAAAAAAAAAACGACAGTGGTACCCCTTACGTTTTTTTGGGGGGGCGAAAAATTAAGTTTCTCCAATCTTCCCAAATTCTGATAGAGGGCCATGAGACTTAGACCTGAGTACAAAAATGGAGGCTCTAGCCCCTTCCAGAGCTGAGATATCGAAACTCAAAAATTCGGCCCGAAAAAAAAAACGACAGTGGTACCCCTTACGTTTTTTTTTTTGGGCGAAAAATTAAGTTTCTCCAATCTTCCCAAATTCTGATAGAGGGCCATGAGACTTAGACCTGAGTGCAAAAATGGAGGCTCTAGCCCCTTCCAGAGCTGAGATATCGAAACTCAAAAATTCGGCCCAAAAAAAAAACGACAGTGGTACCCCTTACGTTTTTTTTTTGGGCGAAAAATTAAGTTTCTCCAATCTCCCCAAATTCTGATAGAGGGCCATGAGACTTAGACCTGAGTGCAAAAATGGAGGCTCTAGCCCCTTCCAGAGCTGAGATATCGAAACTCAAAAATTCGGTCCGAAAAAAAAACGACAGTGGTACCCCTTACGTTTTTTTTTTTTGGGCGAAAAATTAAGTTTCTCCAATCTTCCCAAATTCTGATAGAGGGCCATGAGACTTAGACCTGAGTGCAAAAATGGAGGCTCTAGCCCCTTCCAGAGCTGAGATATCGAAACTCAAAAATTCGGCCCGAAAAAAAAACGACAGTGGTACCCCTTACGTTTTTTTTTTTGGGTGAAAAATTAAGTTTCTCCAATCTTCCCAAATTCTGATAGAGGGCCATGAGACTTAGACCTGAGTACAAAAATGGAGGCTCTAGCCCCTTCCAGAGCTGAGATATCGAAACTCAAAAATTCGGCCCGAAAAAAAAAACGACAGTGGTACTCCTTACGTTTTTTTTTTGGGGCGAAAAATTAAGTTTCTCCAATCTTCCCAAATTCTGATAGAGGGCCATGAGACTTAGACCTGAGTGCAAAAATGGAGGCTCTAGCCCCTTCCAGAGCTGAGATATCGAAACTCAAAAATTCGGCCCGAAAAAAAAAAACGACAGTGGTACCCCTTACGTTTTTTTTTTGGGCGAAAAATTAAGTTTCTCCAATCTTCCCAAATTCTGATAGAGGGCCATGAGACTTAGACCTGAGTGCAAAAATGGAGGCTCTAGCCCCTTCCAGAGCTGAGATATCGAAACTCAAAAATTCGGCCCGAAAAAAAAAACGACAGTGGTACCCCTTACGTTTTTTTTTTTGGGCAAAAAATTAAGTTTCTCCAATCTTCCCAAATTCTGATAGAGGGCTATGAGACTTAGACCTGAGTGCAAAAATGGAGGCTCTAGCCCCTTCCAGAGCTGAGATATCGAAACTCAAAAATTCGGCCCGAAAAAAAACGACAGTGGTACCCCTTACGTTTTTTTTTTGGGCGAAAAATTAACTTTCTCCAATCTTCCCAAATTCTGATAGAGGGCCATGAGACTTAGACCTGAGTGCAAAAATGGAGGCTCTAGCCCCTTCCAGAGCTGAGATATCGAAACTCAAAAATTCGGCCCGAAAAAAAAAACGACAGTGTTACCCCTTACATTTTTTTTGGGGGGCGAAAAATTAAGTTTCTCCAATCTTCCCAAATTCTGATAGAGGGCCATGAGACTTAGACCTGAGTGCAAAAATGGAGGCTCTAGCCCCTTCCAGAGCTGAGATATCGAAACTCAAAAATTCGGCCCGAAAAAAAAACGACAGTGGTACCCCTTACGTTTTTTTTTTGGGCGAAAAATTAAGTTTCTCCAATCTTCCCAAATTCTCATAGAGGGCCATGAGACTTAGACCTGAGTGCAAAAATGGAGGCTCTAGCCCCTTCCAGAGCTGAGATATCGAAACTCAAAAATTCGGCCCGAAAAAAAAAACGACAGTGGTACCCCTTACGTTTTTTTTTTTGGGCGAAAAATTAAGTTTCTCCAATCTTCCCAAATTCTGATAGAGGGCCATAAGACTTAGACCTGAGTGCAAAAATGGAGGCTCTAGCCCCTTCCAGATCTGAGATATCGAAACTCAAAAATTCGGCCCGAAAAAAAAAAACGACAGTGGTACCCCTCACGTTTTTTTTTTTTGGGCGAAAAATTAAATTTCTCCAATCTTCCCAAATTCTGATAGAGGGCCATGAGACTTAGACCTGAGTGCAAAAATGGAGGCTCTAGCCCCTTCCAGAGCTGAGATATCGAAACTCAAAAATTCGGCCCGAAAAAAAAAACGACAGTGGTACCCCTTACGTTTATTTTTTGGGCGAAAAATTAAGTTTCTCCAATCTTCCCAAATTCTGATAGAGGGATATGAGACTTAGACCTGAGTGCAAAAATGGAGGCTCTAGCCCCTTCCAGAGCTGAGATATCGAAACTCAAAAATTCGGCCCGAAAAAAAAAACGACAGTGGTACCCCTTACGTTTTTTTTTTGGGCGAAAAATTAAGTTTCTCCAATCTTCCCAAATTCTGATAGAGGGCCATGAGACTTAGACCTGAGTGCAAAAATGGAGGCTCTAGCCCCTTCCAGAGCTGAGATATCGAAACTCAAAAATTCGGCCCGAAAAAAAAAACGACAGTGGTACCCCTTACGTTTTTTTTTTTTGGGCGAAAAATTAAGTTTCTCCAATCTTCCCAAATTCTGATAGAGGGTCATGAGACTTAGACCTGAGTGCAAAAATGGAGGCTCTAGCCCCTTCCAGAGCTGAGATATCGAAACTCAAAAATTCGGCCCGAAAAAAAAAACGACAGTGGTACTCCTTACGTTTTTTTTTGGGGCAAAAAATTAAGTTTCTCCAATCTTCCCAAATTCTGATAGAGGGCCATGAGACTTAGACCTGAGTGCAAAAATGGAGGCTCTAGCCCCTTCCAGAGCTGAGATATCGAAACTCAAAAATTCGGCCCGAAAAAAAAAAAACGACAGTGGTACCCCTTACGTTTTTTTTTTTTGGGCGAAAAATTAAGTTTCTCCAATCTTCCCAAATTCTGATAGAGGGCCATGAGACTTAGACCTGAGTGCAAAAATGGAGGCTCTAGCCCCTTCCAGAGCTGAGATATCGAAACTCAAAAATTCGGCCCGAAAAAAAAAACGACAGTGGTACCCCTTATGTTTTTTTTTTGGGCGAAAAATTCAGTTTCTCCAATCTTCCCAAATTCTGATAGAGGGCCATGAGACTTAGACCTGAGTGCAAAAATGGAGGCTCTAGCCCCTTCCAGAGCTGAGATATCGAAACTCAAAAATTCGGCCCGAAAAAAAAACGACAGTGGTACCCCTTACGTTTTTTTTTTTTGGGCGAAAAATTGAGTTTCTCCAATCTTCCCAAATTCTGATAGAGGGCCATGAGACTTATACCTGAGTGCAAAAATGGAGGCTCTAGCCCCTTCCAGAGCTGAGATATCGAAACTCAAAAATTCGGCCCGAAAAAAAAAACGACAGTGGTACCCCTTACGTTTTTTTTTCGGGGGCGAAAAATTAAGTTTCTCCAATCTTCCCAAATTCTGATAGAGGGCCATGAGACTTAGACCTGAGTGCAAAAATGGAGGCTCTAGCCCCTTCCAGAGCTGAGATATCGAAACTCAAAAATTTGGCCCGAAAAAAAAACGTTTTTTTTTTCCCTTACGTTTTTTTTTTTGGGCGAAAAATTGAGTTTCTCCAATCTTCCCAAATTCTGATAGAGGGCCATGAGACTTATACCTGAGTGCAAAAATGGAGGCTCTAGCCCCTTCCAGAGCTGAGATATCGAAACTCAAAAATTCGGCCCGAAAAAAAAAACGACAGTGGTACCCCTTACGTTTTTTTTTTCGGGGGCGAAAAATTAAGTTTCTCCAATCTTCCCAAATTCTGATAGAGGGCCATGAGACTTAGACCTGAGTGCAAAAATGGAGGCTCTAGCCCCTTCCAGAGCTGAGATATCGAAACTCAAAAATTCGGCCCGAAAAAAAAAAAACGACAGTGGTACCCCTTACGTTTTTTTGGGGGGGCGAAAAATTAAGTTTCTCCAATCTTCCCAAATTCTGATAGAGGGCCATGAGACTTAGACCTGAGTGCAAAAATGGAGGCTCTAGCCCCTTCCAGAGCTGAGATATCGAAACTCAAAAATTCGGCCCGAAAAAAAAAACGACAGTGGTACCCCTTACGTTTTTTTTTTTGGGCGAAAAATTAAGTTTCTCCAATCTTCCCAAATTCTGATAGAGGGCCATGAGACTTAGACCTGAGTGCAAAAATGGAGGCTCTAGCCCCTTCCAGAGCTGAGATATCGAAACTCAAAAATTCGGCCCGAAAAAAAAAACGACAGTGGTACCCCTTACGTTTTTTTTTTGGGCGAAAAATTAAGTTTCTCCAATCTCCCCAAATTCTGATAGAGGGCCATGAGACTTAGACCTGAGTGCAAAAATGGAGGCTCTAGCCCCTTCCAGAGCTGAGATATCGAAACTCAAAAATTCGGCCCGAAAAAAAAAACGACAGTGGTACCCCTTACGTTTTTTTTTTGGGGCGAAAAATTAAGTTTCTCCAACTTTCCCAAATTCTGATAGAGGGCCATGAGACTTAGACCTGAGTGCAAAAATGGAGGCTCTAGCCCCTTCCAGAGCTGAGATATCGAAACTCAAAAATTCGGCCCGAAAAAAAAAACGACAGTGGTACCCCTTAGGTTTTTTTTTTTGGGCAAAAAATTAAGTTTCTCCAATCTTCCCAAATTCTGATAGAGGGCCATGAGACTTAGACCTGAGTGCAAAAATGGAGGCTCTAGCTCCTTCCAGAGCTGAGATATCGAAACTCAAAAATTCGGCCCGAAAAAAAAAAAACGACAGTGGTACCCCTTACGTTTTTTTTTTGGGCGAAAAATTAACTTTCTACAATCTTCCCAAATTCTGATAGAGGGCCATGAGACTTAGACCTGAGTGCAAAAATTGAGGCTCTAGCCCCTTCCAGAGCTGAGATATCGAAACTCAAAAATTCGGCCCGAAAAAAAAAACGACAGTAATACCCCTTACGTTTTTTTTTTTGGGCGAAAAATTAAATTTCTCCAATCTTCCCAAATTCTGATAGAGGGCCATGAGACTTAGGCCTGAGTGCAAAAATGGAGGCTCTAGCCCCTTCCAGAGCTGAGATATCGAAACTCAAAAATTCGGCCCGAAAAAAAAAACGACAGTGGTACCCCTTACGTTTTTTTTTTGGGCGAAAAATTAAGTTTCTCCAATCTCCCCAAATTCTGATAGAGGGCCATGAGACTTAGACCTGAGTGCAAAAATGGAGGCTCTAGCCCCTTCCAGAGCTGAGATATCGAAACTCAAAAATTCGGCCCGAAAAAAAAAACGACAGTGGTACCCCTTACGTTTTTTTTTGGGGCGAAAAATTAAGTTTCTCCAATCTCCCCAAATTCTGATAGAGGGCCATGAGACTTAGACCTGAGTGCAAAAATGGAGGCTCTAGCCCCTTCCAAAGCTGAGATATCGAAACTCAAAAATTCGGCCCGAAAAAAAAAAACGACAGTGGTACCCCTTACGTTTTTTTTTTTGGGGCGAAAAATTAAGTTTCTCCAATCTTCCCAAATTCTGATAGAGGGCCATGAGACTTAGACCTGAGTGCAAAAATGGAGGCTCTAGCCCCTTCCAGAGCTGAGATATCGAAACTCAAAAATTCGGCCCGAAAAAAAAAAACGACAGTGGTACCCCTTAGGTTTTTTTTTTTGGGCGAAAAATTAAGTTTCTCCAATCTTCCCAAATTCTGATAGAGGGCCATGAGACTTAGACCTGAGTGCAAAAATGGAGGCTCTAGCCCCTTCCAGAGCTGAGATATCGAAACTCAAAAATTCGGCCCGAAAAAAAAAACGACAGTGGTACCCCTTACGTTTTTTTTTTGGGCGAAAAATTAACTTTCTCCAATCTTCCCAAATTCTGATAGAGGGCCATGAGACTTAGACCTAAGTGCAAAAATTGAGGCTCTAGCCCCTTCCAGAGCTGAGATATCGAAACTCAAAAATTCGGCCCGAAAAAAAAAACGACAGTGGTACCCCTTACGTTTTTTTTTTTTGGGCGAAAAATTTAATTTCTCCAATCTTCCCAAATTCTGATAGAGGGCCATGAGACTTAGGCCTGAGTGCAAAAATGGAGGCTCTAGCCCCTTCCAGAGCTGAGATATCGAAACTCAAAAATTCGGCCCGAAAAAAAAAACGACAGTGGTACCCCTTGCGGTTTTTTTTTGGGCGAAAAATTAAGTTTCTCCAATCTCCCCAAATTCTGATAGAGGGCCATGAGACTTAGACCTGAGTGCAAAAATGGAGGCTCTAGCCCCTTCCAGAGCTGAGATATCGAAACTCAAAAATTTGGCCCGAAAAAAAAAACGACAGTGGTACCCCTTACGTTTTTTTGGGGGGGCGAAAAATTAAGTTTCTCCAATCTTCCCAAATTCTGATAGAGGGCCATGAGACTTAGACCTGAGTGCAAAAATGGAGGCTCTAGCCCCTTCCAGAGCTGAGATATCGAAACTCAAAAATTCGGCCCGAAAAAAAAAACGACAGTGGTACCCCTTACGTTTTTTTTTTTGGGCGAAAAATTAAGTTTCTCCAATCTTCCCAAATTCTGATAGAGGGCCATGAGACTTAGACCTGAGTGCAAAAATGGAGGCTCTAGCCCCTTCCAGAGCTGAGATATCGAAACTCAAAAATTCGGCCCAAAAAAAAAACGACAGTGGTACCCCTTACTTTTTTTTTTTGGGCGAAAAATTAAGTTTCTCCAATCTCCCCACATTCTGATAGAGGGCCATGAGACTTACACCTGAGTGCAAAAATGGAGGCTCTAGCCCCTTCCAGAGCTGAGATATCGAAACTCAAAAATTCGGCCCGAAAAAAAAAAACGACAGTGGTACCCCTTAGGTTTTTTTTTTTGGGCGAAAAATTAAGTTTCTCCAATCTTCCCAAATTCTGATAGAGGGCCATGAGACTTAGACCTGAGTGCAAAAATGGAGGCTCTAGCCCCTTCCAGAGCTGAGATATCGAAACTCAAAAATTCGGCCCGAAAAAAAAAAAACGACAGTGGTACCCATTAGGTTTTTTTTTTGGGCGAAAAATTAACTTTCTCCAATCTTCCCAAATTCTGATAGAGGGCCATGAGACTTAGACCTGAGTGCAAAAATGGAGGCTCTAGCCCCTTCCAGAGCTGAGATATCGAAACTCAAAAATTCGGCCCGAAAAAAAAAACGACAGTGGTACCCCTTACGTTTTTTTTTTGGGTGAAAAATTAAGTTTCTCCAATCTTCCCAAATTCTGATAGAGGGCCATGAGACTTAGACCTGAGTGCAAAAATGGAGGCTCTAGCCCCTTCCAGAGCTGAGATATCGAAACTCAAAAATTCGGCCCGAAAAAAAAACGACAGTGGTACTCCTTACGTTTTTTTTTGGGGCGAAAAATTAAGTTTCTCCAATCTTCCCAAATTCTGATAGAGGGCCATGAGACTTAGACCTGAGTGCAAAAATGGAGGCTCTAGCCCCTTCCAGAGCTGAGATATCGAAACTCAAAAATTCGGCCCGAAAAAAAAAAAACGACAGTGGTACCCCTTACGTTTTTTTTTTTGGGCGAAAAATTAAGTTTCTCCAATCTTCCCAAATTCTGATAGAGGGCCATGAGACTTAGACCTGAGTGCAAAAATGGAGGCTCTAGCCCCTTCCAGAGCTGAGATATCGAAACTCAAAAATTCGGCCCGAAAAAAAAAACGACAGTGGTAACCCTTATGTTTTTTTTTTGGGCGAAAAATTCAGTTTCTCCAATCTTCCCAAATTCTGATAGAGGGCCATGAGACTTAGACCTGAGTGCAAAAATGGAGGCTCTAGCCCCTTCCAGAGCTGAGATATCGAAACTCAAAAATTCGGCCCGAAAAAAAAACGACAGTGGTACCCCTTACGTTTTTTTTTTTTGGGCGAAAAATTGAGTTTCTCCAATCTTCCCAAATTCTGATAGAGGGCCATGAGACTTATACCTGAGTGCAAAAATGGAGGCTCTAGCCCCTTCCAGAGCTGAGATATCGAAACTCAAAAATTCGGCCCGAAAAAAAAAACGACAGTGGTACCCCTTACGTTTTTTTTTCGGGGGCGAAAAATTAAGTTTCTCCAATCTTCCCAAATTCTGATAGAGGGCCATGAGACTTAGACCTGAGTGCAAAAATGGAGGCTCTAGCCCCTTCCAGAGCTGAGATATCGAAACTCAAAAATTCGGCCCAAAAAAAAAACGACAGTGGTACCCCTTACTTTTTTTTTTTGGGCGAAAAATTAAGTTTCTCCAATCTCCCCACATTCTGATAGAGGGCCATGAGACTTACACCTGAGTGCAAAAATGGAGGCTCTAGCCCCTTCCAGAGCTGAGATATCGAAACTCAAAAATTCGGCCCGAAAAAAAAAAACGACAGTGGTACCCCTTAGGTTTTTTTTTTTGGGCGAAAAATTAAGTTTCTCCAATCTTCCCAAATTCTGATAGAGGGCCATGAGACTTAGACCTGAGTGCAAAAATGGAGGCTCTAGCCCCTTCCAGAGCTGAGATATCGAAACTCAAAAATTCGGCCCGAAAAAAAAAAAACGACAGTGGTACCCATTAGGTTTTTTTTTTGGGCGAAAAATTAACTTTCTCCAATCTTCCCAAATTCTGATAGAGGGCCATGAGACTTAGACCTGAGTGCAAAAATGGAGGCTCTAGCCCCTTCCAGAGCTGAGATATCGAAACTCAAAAATTCGGCCCGAAAAAAAAAACGACAGTGGTACCCCTTACGTTTTTTTTTTGGGTGAAAAATTAAGTTTCTCCAATCTTCCCAAATTCTGATAGAGGGCCATGAGACTTAGACCTGAGTGCAAAAATGGAGGCTCTAGCCCCTTCCAGAGCTGAGATATCGAAACTCAAAAATTCGGCCCGAAAAAAAAACGACAGTGGTACTCCTTACGTTTTTTTTTGGGGCGAAAAATTAAGTTTCTCCAATCTTCCCAAATTCTGATAGAGGGCCATGAGACTTAGACCTGAGTGCAAAAATGGAGGCTCTAGCCCCTTCCAGAGCTGAGATATCGAAACTCAAAAATTCGGCCCGAAAAAAAAAAAACGACAGTGGTACCCCTTACGTTTTTTTTTTTGGGCGAAAAATTAAGTTTCTCCAATCTTCCCAAATTCTGATAGAGGGCCATGAGACTTAGACCTGAGTGCAAAAATGGAGGCTCTAGCCCCTTCCAGAGCTGAGATATCGAAACTCAAAAATTCGGCCCGAAAAAAAAAACGACAGTGGTAACCCTTATGTTTTTTTTTTGGGCGAAAAATTCAGTTTCTCCAATCTTCCCAAATTCTGATAGAGGGCCATGAGACTTAGACCTGAGTGCAAAAATGGAGGCTCTAGCCCCTTCCAGAGCTGAGATATCGAAACTCAAAAATTCGGCCCGAAAAAAAAACGACAGTGGTACCCCTTACGTTTTTTTTTTTTGGGCGAAAAATTGAGTTTCTCCAATCTTCCCAAATTCTGATAGAGGGCCATGAGACTTATACCTGAGTGCAAAAATGGAGGCTCTAGCCCCTTCCAGAGCTGAGATATCGAAACTCAAAAATTCGGCCCGAAAAAAAAAACGACAGTGGTACCCCTTACGTTTTTTTTTCGGGGGCGAAAAATTAAGTTTCTCCAATCTTCCCAAATTCTGATAGAGGGCCATGAGACTTAGACCTGAGTGCAAAAATGGAGGCTCTAGCCCCTTCCAGAGCTGAGATATCGAAACTCAAAAATTTGGCCCGAAAAAAAAAACGTTTTTTTTTTTCCCTTACTTTTTTTTTTTTTGGGCGAAAAATTGAGTTTCTCCAATCTTCCCAAATTCTGATAGAGGGCCATGAGACTTAGACCTGAGTGCAAAAATGGAGGCTCTAGCCCCTTCCAGAGCTGAGATATCGAAACTCAAAAATTCGGCCCGAAAAAAAAAACGACAGTGGTACCCCTTACGTTTTTTTTTTTGGGCGAAAAATTAAGTTTCTCCAATCTTCCCAAATTCTGATAGAGGGCCATGAGACTTAGACCTGAGTGCAAAAATGGAGGCTCTAGCCCCTTCCAGAGCTGAGATATCGAAACTCAAAAATTCGGCCCGAAAAAAAAAACGACAGTGGTACCCCTTACGTTTTTTTTTTTGGGCGAAAAATTAAGTTTCTCCAATCTCCCCAATTTCTGATAGAGGGCCATGAGACTTAGACCTGAGTGCAAAAATGGAGTCTCTAGCCCCTTCCAGAGCTGAGATATCGAAACTCAAAAATTCGGCCCGAAAAAAAAAACGACAGTGGTACCCCTTACGGTTTTTTTTTGGGCGAAAAATTAAGTTTCTCCAATCTCCCCAAATTCTGATAGAGGGCCATGAGACTTAGACCTGAGTGCAAAAATGGAGGCTCTAGCCCCTTCCAGAGCTGAGATATCGAAACTCAAAAATTCGGCCCGAAAAAAAAACGACAGTGGTACCCCTTACGTTTTTTTTTTTGGGGCGAAAAATTAAGTTTCTCCAATCTTCCCAAATTCTGATAGAGGGCCATGAGACTTAGATCTGAGTGCAAAAATGGAGGCTCTAGCCCCTTCCAGAGCTGAGATATCGAAACTCAAAAATTCGGCCCGAAAAAAAAAACGACAGTGGTACCCCTTAGGTTTTTTTTTTTTGGGCAAAAAATTAAGTTTCTCCAATCTTCCCAAATTCTGATAGAGGGCCATGAGACTTAGACCTGAGTGCAAAAATGGAGGCTCTAGCCCCTTCCAGAGCTGAGATATCGAAACTCAAAAATTCGGCCCGAAAAAAAAAACGACAGTGGTACCCCTTACGTTTTTTTTTTGGGCGAAAAATTAACTTTCTCCAATCTTCCCAAATTCTGATAGAGTGCCATGAGACTTAGACCTGAGTGCAAAAATTGAGGCTCTAGCCCCTTCCAGAGCTGAGATATCGAAACTCAAAAATTCGGCCCGAAAAAAAAAACGACAGTAATACCCCTTACGTTTTTTTTTTTGGGCGAAAAATTAAATTTCTCCAATCTTCCCAAATTCTGATAGAGGGCCATGAGACTTAGGCCTGAGTGCAAAAATGGAGGCTCTAGCCCCTTCCAGAGCTGAGATATCGAAACTCAAAAATTCGGCCCGAAAAAAAAAACGACAGTGGTACCCCTTACGTTTTTTTTTGGGCGAAAAATTAAGTTTCTCCAATCTCCCCAAATTCTGATAGAGGGCCATGAGACTTAGACCTGAGTGCAAAAATGGAGGCTCTAGCCCCTTCCAGAGCTGAGATATCGAAACTCAAAAATTCGGCCCGAAAAAAAAACGACAGTGGTACCCCTTACGTTTTTTTTTGGGGCAAAAAATTAAGTTTCTCCAATCTCCCCAAATTCTGATAGAGGGCCATGAGACTTAGACCTGAGTGCAAAAATGGAGGCTCTAGCCCCTTCCAAAGCTGAGATATCGAAACTCAAAAATTCGGCCCGAAAAAAAAAACGACAGTGGTACCCCTTACGTTTTTTTTTGGGGGCGAAAAATTAAGTTTCTCCAATCTTCCCAAATTCTGATAGAGGGCCATGAGACTTAGACCTGAGTGCAAAAATGGAGGCTCTAGCCCCTTCCAGAGCTGAGATATCGAAACTCAAATATTCGGCCCGAAAAAAAAAACGACAGTGGTACCCCTTAGGTTTTTTTTTTTGGGCGAAAAATTAAGTTTCTCCAATCTTCCCAAATTCTGATAGAGGGCCATGAGACTTAGACCTGAGTGCAAAAATGGAGGCTCTAGCCCCTTCCAGAGCTGAGATATCGAAACTCAAAAATTCGGCCCGAAAAAAAAACGACAGTGGTACCCCTTACGTTTTTTTTTTGGGCGAAAAATTAACTTTCTCCAATCTTCCCAAATTCTGATAGAGGGCCATGAGACTTATACCTAAGTGCAACAATTGAGGCTCTAGCCCCTTCCAGAGCTGAGATATCGAAACTCAAAAATTCGGCCCGAAAAAAAAAACGACAGTGGTACCCCTTACGTTTTTTTTTTTTGGGCGAAAAATTAAATTTCTCCAATCTTCCCAAATTCTGATAGAGGGCCATGAGACTTAGGCCTGAGTGCAAAAATGGAGGCTCTAGCCCCTTCCAGAGCTGAGATATCGAAACTCAAAAATTCGGCCCGAAAAAAAAACGACAGTGGTACCCCTTGCGGTTTTTTTTTGGGCGAAAAATTAAGTTTCTCCAATCTCCCCAAATTCTGATAGAGGGCCATGAGACTTAGACCTGAGTGCAAAAATGGAGGCTCTAGCCCCTTCCAGAGCTGAGATATCGAAACTCAAAAATTCGGCCCGAAAAAAAAAAACGACAGTGGTACCCCTTACGGTTTTTTTTTTGGGCGAAAAATTAAGTTTCTCCAATCTTCCCAAATTCTGATAGAGGGCCATGAGACTTAGACCTGAGTGCAAAAATGGAGGCTCTAGCCCCTTCCAGAGCTGAGATATCGAAACTCAAAAATTCGGCCCGAAAAAAAAAACGACAGTGGTACCCCTTACGTTTTTTTTTTGGGCGAAAAATTAACTTTCTCCAATCTTCCCAAATTCTGATAGAGGGCCATGAGACTTAGACCTGAGTGCAAAAATGGAGGCTCTAGCCCCTTCCAGATCTGAGATATCGAAACTCAAAAATATGGCCCGAAAAAAAAAAACGACAGTGGTACCCCTTACGTTTTTTTTGGGGGGCGAAAAATTAAGTTTCTCCAATCTTCCCAAATTCTGATAGAGGGCCATGAGACTTAGACCTGAGTGCAAAAATGGAGGCTCTAGCCCCTTCCAGAGCTGAGATATCGAAACTCAAAAATTCGGCCCGAAAAAAAAAAACGACAGTGGTACCCCTTAGGTTTTTTTTTTTGGGCGAAAAATTAAGTTTCTCCAATCTTCCCAAATTCTGATAGAGGGCCATGAGACTTAGACCTGAGTGCAAAAATGGAGGCTCTAGCCCCTTCCAGAGCTGAGATATCGAAACTCAAAAATTCGGCCCGAAAAAAAAACGACAGTGGTACCCCTTACGTTTTTTTTTTGGGCGAAAAATTAACTTTCTCCAATCTTCCCAAATTCTGATAGAGGGCCATGAGACTTAGACCTGAGTGCAAAAATTGAGGCTCTAGCCCCTTCCAGAGCTGAGATATCGAAACTCAAACATTCGGCCCGAAAAAAAAAACGACAGTGGTACCCCTTACGTTTTTTTTTTTTGGGCGAAAAATTAAATTTCTCCAATCTTCCCAAATTCTGATAGAGGGCCATGAGACTTAGGCCTGAGTGCAAAAATGGAGGCTCTAGCCCCTTCCAGAGCTGAGATATCGAAACTCAAAAATTCGGCCCGAAAAAAAAAACGACAGTGGTACCCCTTACGTTTTTTTTTGGGCGAAAAATTAAGTTTCTCCAATCTCCCCAAATTCTGATAGAGGGCCATGAGACTTAGACCTGAGTGCAAAAATGGAGGCTCTAGCCCCTTCCAGAGCTGAGATATCGAAACTCAAAAATTCGGCCCGAAAAAAAAACGACAGTGGTACCCCTTACGTTTATTTTTTGGGCGAAAAATTAAGTTTCTCCAATCTTCCCAAATTCTGATAGAGGGCCATGAGACTTAGACCTGAGTGCAAAAATGGAGGCTCTAGCCCCTTCCAGAGCTGAGATATCGAAACTCAAAAATTCAGCCCGAAAAAAAAACGACAGTGGTACCCCTTACGTTTATTTTTTGGGCGAAAAATTAAGTTTCTCCAATCTTCCCAAATTCTGATAGAGGGCTATGAGACTTAGACCTGAGTGCAAAAATGGAGGCTCTAGCCCCTTCCAGAGCTGAGATATCGAAACTCAAAAATTCGGCCCGAAAAAAAAAACGACAGTGGTACCCCTTACGGTTTTTTTTTGGGCGAAAAATTAAGTTTCTCCAATCTTCCCAAATTCTGATAGAGAGCCATGAGACTTAGACCTGAGTGCAAAAATGGAGGCTCTAGCCCCTTCCAGAGCTGAGATATCGAAACTCAAAAATTCGGCCCGAAAAAAAAACGACAGTGGTACCCCTTACGTTTTTTTTTTTGGGCGAAAAATTAACTTTCTCCAATCTTCCCAAATTCTGATAGAGGGCCATGAGACTTAGACCTGAGTGCAAAAATGGAGGCTCTAGCCCCTTCCAGAGCTGAGATATCGAAACTCAAAAATTCGGCCCGAAAAAAAAAAACGACAGTGGTACCCCTTACGTTTTTTTTTTTGGGCGAAAAATTAAGTTTCTCCAATCTTCCCAAATTCTGATAGAGGGTCATGAGACTTAGACCTGAGTGCAAAAATGGAGGCTCTAGCCCCTTCCAGAGCTGAGATATCGAAACTCAAAAATTCGGCCCGAAAAAAAAAACGACAGTGGTACCCCTTACGTTTTTTTTTTTGGGCGAAAAATTAAGTTTCTCCAATCTTCCCAAATTCTGATAGAGGGCCATGAGACTTAGACCTGAGTGCAAAAATGGAGGCTCTAGCCCCTTCCAGAGCTGAGATATCGAAACTCAAAAATTCGGCCCGAAAAAAAAACGACAGTGGTACCCCTTACGTTTTTTTTTTGGGCGAAAAATTAAGTTTCTCCAATCTCCCCAAATTCTGATAGAGGGCCATGAGACTTAGGCCTGAGTGCAAAAATGGAGGCTCTAGCCCCTTCCAGAGCTGAGATATCGAAACTCAAAAATTCGGCCCGAAAAAAAAACGACAGTGGTACCCCTTACGTTTTTTTTTTTTGGGCGAAAAATTAAGTTTCTCCAATCTTCCCAAATTCTGATAGAGGGCCATGAGACTTAGACCTGAGTGCAAAAATGGAGGCTCTAGCCCCTTCCAGAGCTGAGATATCGAAACTCAAAAATTCGGCCCGAAAAAAAAACGACAGTGGTACCCCTTACGTTTTTTTTTTGGGCGAAAAATTAAGTTTCTCCAATCTTCCCAAATTCTGATAGAGGGCCATGAGACTTAGACCTGAGTACAAAAATGGAGGCTCTAGCCCCTTCCAGAGCTGAGATATCGAAACTCAAAAATTCGGCCCGAAAAAAAAAACGACAGTGGTACTCCTTACGTTTTTTTTTTGGGGCGAAAAATTAAGTTTCTCCAATCTTCCCAAATTCTGATAGAGGGCCATGAGACTTAGACCTGAGTGCAAAAATGGAGGCTCTAGCCCCTTCCAGAGCTGAGATATCGAAACTCAAAAATTCGGCCCGAAAAAAAAAACGACAGTGGTACCCCTTACGTTTTTTTTTTGGGCGAAAAATTAAGTTTCTCCAATCTTCCCAAATTCTGATAGAGGGCCATGAGACTTAGACCTGAGTGCAAAAATGGAGGCTCTAGCCCCTTCCAGAGCTGAGATATCGAAACTCAAAAATTCGGCCCGAAAAAAAAACGACAGTGGTACCCCTTACGTTTTTTTTTTTTGGGCAAAAAATTAAGTTTCTCCAATCTTCCCAAATTCTGATAGAGGGCCATGAGACTTAGACCTGAGTGCAAAAATGGAGGCTCTAGCCCCTTCCAGAGCTGAGATATCGAAACTCAAAAATTCGGCCCGAAAAAAAAACGACAGTGGTACCCCTTACGTTTTTTTTTTGGGCGAAAAATTAACTTTCTCCAATCTTCCCAAATTCTGATAGAGGGCCATGAGACTTAGACCTGAGTGCAAAAATGGAGGCTCTAGCCCCTTCCAGAGCTGAGATATCGAAACTCAAAAATTAGGCCCGAAAAAAAAAACGACAGTGTTACCCCTTACATTTTTTTTGGGGGGCAAAAAATTAAGTTTCTCCAATCTTCCCAAATTC
Organism: Pimephales promelas; assembly: GCF_988280905.1. Taxonomy (NCBI): domain Eukaryota; kingdom Metazoa; phylum Chordata; class Actinopteri; order Cypriniformes; family Leuciscidae; genus Pimephales; species Pimephales promelas. Next base: position 14,020,219 of record NC_142775.1, on the reverse strand, counting down.
TGATAGAGGGCCATGAGACTTAGACCTGAGTGCAAAAATGGAGGCTCTAGCCCCTTCCAGAGCTGAGATATCGAAACTCAAAAATTCGGCCCGAAAAAAAAACGACAGTGGTACCCCTTACGTTTTTTTTTTGGGCGAAAAATTAAGTTTCTCCAATCTTCCCAAATTCTGATAGAGGGCCATGAGACTTAGACCTGAGTGCAAAAATGGAGGCTCTAGCCCCTTCCAGAGCTGAGATATCGAAACTCAAAAATTCGGCCCGAAAAAAAAACGACAGTGGTACCCCTTACGTTTTTTTTTTTGGGCGAAAAATTAAGTTTCTCCAATCTTCCCAAATTCTGATAGAGGGCCATAAGACTTAGACCTGAGTGCAAAAATGGAGGCTCTAGCCCCTTCCAGATCTGAGATATCGAAACTCAAAAATTCGGCCCGAAAAAAAAAAACGACAGTGGTACCCCTTACGTTTATTTTTTGGGCGAAAAATTAAGTTTCTCCAATCTTCCCAAATTCTGATAGAGGGATATGAGACTTAGACCTGAGTGCAAAAATGGAGGCTCTAGCCCCTTCCAGAGCTGAGATATCGAAACTCAAAAATTCGGCCCGAAAAAAAAAACGACAGTGGTACCCCTTACGTTTTTTTTTTGGGCGAAAAATTAAGTTTCTCCAATCTTCCCAAATTCTGATAGAGGGCCATGAGACTTAGACCTGAGTGCAAAAATGGAGGCTCTAGCCCCTTCCAGAGCTGAGATATCGAAACTCAAAAATTCGGCCCGAAAAAAAAAACGACAGTGGTACCCCTTACGTTTTTTTTTTTTGGGCGAAAAATTAAGTTTCTCCAATCTTCCCAAATTCTGATAGAGGGTCATGAGACTTAGACCTGAGTGCAAAAATGGAGGCTCTAGCCCCTTCCAGAGCTGAGATATCGAAACTCAAAAATTCGGCCCGAAAAAAAAAAAACGACAGTGGTACCCCTTACGTTTTTTTTTTTGGGCGAAAAATTAAGTTTCTCCAATCTTCCCAAATTCTGATAGAGGGCCATGAGACTTAGACCTGAGTGCAAAAATGGAGGCTCTAGCCCCTTCCAGAGCTGAGATATCGAAACTCAAAAATTCGGCCCGAAAAAAAAAACGACAGTGGTACCCCTTATGTTTTTTTTTTGGGCGAAAAATTCAGTTTCTCCAATCTTCCCAAATTCTGATAGAGGGCCATGAGACTTAGACCTGAGTGCAAAAATGGAGGCTCTAGCCCCTTCCAGAGCTGAGATATCGAAACTCAAAAATTCGGCCCGAAAAAAAAACGACAGTGGTACCCCTTACGTTTTTTTTTTTTGGGCGAAAAATTGAGTTTCTCCAATCTTCCCAAATTCTGATAGAGGGCCATGAGACTTATACCTGAGTGCAAAAATGGAGGCTCTAGCCCCTTCCAGAGCTGAGATATCGAAACTCAAAAATTCGGCCCGAAAAAAAAAACGACAGTGGTACCCCTTACGTTTTTTTTTCGGGGGCGAAAAATTAAGTTTCTCCAATCTTCCCAAATTCTGATAGAGGGCCATGAGACTTAGACCTGAGTGCAAAAATGGAGGCTCTAGCCCCTTCCAGAGCTGAGATATTGAAACTCAAAAATTCGGCCCGAAAAAAAAAACGACAGTGGTACCCCTTACGTTTTTTTTTTCGGGGGCGAAAAATTAAGTTTCTCCAATCTTCCCAAATTCTGATAGAGGGCCATGAGACTTAGACCTGAGTGCAAAAATGGAGGCTCTAGCCCCTTCCAGAGCTGAGATATCGAAACTCAAAAATTCGGCCCGAAAAAAAAAAAACGACAGTGGTACCCCTTACGTTTTTTTGGGGGGGCGAAAAATTAAGTTTCTCCAATCTTCCCAAATTCTGATAGAGGGCCATGAGACTTAGACCTGAGTGCAAAAATGGAGGCTCTAGCCCCTTCCAGAGCTGAGATATCGAAACTCAAAAACTCGGCCCGAAAAAAAAACGACAGTGGTACCCCTTACGTTTTTTTTTTGGGGCGAAAAATTAAGTTTCTCCAATCTTCCCAAATTCTGATAGAGGGCCATGAGACTTAGACCTGAGTGCAAAAATGGAGGCTCTAGCCCCTTCCAGAGCTGAGATATCGAAACTCAAAAATTCGGCCCGAAAAAAAAACGACAGTGGTACCCCTTACGTTTTTTTTTTGGGCGAAAAATTAAGTTTCTCCAATCTCCCCAAATTCTGATAGAGGGCCATGAGACTTAGACCTGAGTGCAAAAATGGAGGCTCTAGCCCCTTCCAGAGCTGAGATATCGAAACTCAAAAATTCGGCCCGAAAAAAAAACGACAGTGGTACCCCTTACGTTTTTTTTTTGGGGGCGAAAAATTAAGTTTCTCCAATCTTCCCAAATTCTGATAGAGGGCCATGAGACTTAGACCTGAGTGCAAAAATGGAGGCTCTAGCCCCTTCCAGAGCTGAGATATCGAAACTCAAAAATTCGGCCCGAAAAAAAAAACGACAGTGGTACCCCTTAGGTTTTTTTTTTTGGGCAAAAAATTAAGTTTCTCCAATCTTCCCAAATTCTGATAGAGGGCCATGAGACTTAGACCTGAGTGCAAAAATGGAGGCTCTAGCTCCTTCCAGAGCTGAGATATCGAAACTCAAAAATTCGGCCCGAAAAAAAAAAAACGACAGTGGTAGGCTACCCCTTACGTTTTTTTTTTGGGCGAAAAATTAACTTTCTACAATCTTCCCAAATTCTGATAGAGGGCCATGAGACTTAGACCTGAGTGCAAAAATTGAGGCTCTAGCCCCTTCCAGAGCTGAGATATCGAAACTCAAAAATTCGGCCCGAAAAAAAAAACGACAGTAATACCCCTTACGTTTTTTTTTTTTGGGCGAAAAATTAAATTTCTCCAATCTTCCCAAATTCTGATAGAGGGCCATGAGACTTAGGCCTGAGTGCAAAAATGGAGGCTCTAGCCCCTTCCAGAGCTGAGATATCGAAACTCAAAAATTCGGCCCGAAAAAAAAAACGACAGTGGTACCCCTTACGTTTTTTTTTTGGGCGAAAAATTAAGTTTCTCCAATCTCCCCAAATTCTGATAGAGGGCCATGAGACTTAGACCTGAGTGCAAAAATGGAGGCTCTAGCCCCTTCCAGAGCTGAGATATCGAAACTCAAAAATTCGGCCCGAAAAAAAAACGACAGTGGTACCCCTTACGTTTTTTTTTCGGGGGCGAAAAATTAAGTTTCTCCAATCTTCCCAAATTCTGATAGAGGGCCATGAGACTTAGACCTGAGTGCAAAAATGGAGGCTCTAGCCCCTTCCAGAGCTGAGATATCGAAACTCAAAAATTTGGCCCGAAAAAAAAAACGTTTTTTTTTTCCCTTACTTTTTTTTTTTTTGGGCGAAAAATTGAGTTTCTCCAATCTTCCCAAATTCTGATAGAGGGCCATGAGACTTAGACCTGAGTGCAAAAATGGAGGCTCTAGCCCCTTCCAGAGCTGAGATATCGAAACTCAAAAATTCGGCCCGAAAAAAAAAACGACAGTGGTACCCCTTACGTTTTTTTTTTTGGGCGAAAAATTAAGTTTCTCCAATCTTCCCAAATTCTGATAGAGGGCCATGAGACTTAGACCTGAGTGCAAAAATGGAGGCTCTAGCCCCTTCCAGAGCTGAGATATCGAAACTCAAAAATTCGGCCCGAAAAAAAAAACGACAGTGGTACCCCTTACGTTTTTTTTTTGGGCGAAAAATTAAGTTTCTCCAATCTCCCCAAATTCTGATAGAGGGCCATGAGACTTAGACCTGAGTGCAAAAATGGAGGCTCTAGCCCCTTCCAGAGCTGAGATATCGAAACTCAAAAATTCGGCCCGAAAAAAAAACGACAGTGGTACCCCTTACGTTTTTTTTTTTGGGCGAAAAATTAACTTTCTCCAATCTTCCCAAATTCTGATAGAGGGCCATGAGACTTAGACCTGAGTGCAAAAATGGAGGCTCTAGCCCCTTCCAGAGCTGAGATATCGAAACTCAAAAATTCGGCCCGAAAAAAAAAAACGACAGTGGTACCCCTTACGTTTTTTTTTTTGGGCGAAAAATTAAGTTTCTCCAATCTTCCCAAATTCTGATAGAGGGTCATGAGACTTAGACCTGAGTGCAAAAATGGAGGCTCTAGCCCCTTCCAGAGCTGAGATATCGAAACTCAAAAATTCGGCCCGAAAAAAAAACGACAGTGGTACCCCTTACGTTTTTTTTTCGGGGGCGAAAAATTAAGTTTCTCCAATCTTCCCAAATTCTGATAGAGGGCCATGAGACTTAGACCTGAGTGCAAAAATGGAGGCTCTAGCCCCTTCCAGAGCTGAGATATCGAAACTCAAAAATTTGGCCCGAAAAAAAAAACGTTTTTTTTTTTCCCTTACTTTTTTTTTTTTGGGCGAAAAATTGAGTTTCTCCAATCTTCCCAAATTCTGATAGAGGGCCATGAGACTTAGACCTGAGTGCAAAAATGGAGGCTCTAGCCCCTTCCAGAGCTGAGATATCGAAACTCAAAAATTCGGCCCGAAAAAAAAAACGACAGTGGTACCCCTTACGTTTTTTTTTTTGGGCGAAAAATTAAGTTTCTCCAATCTTCCCAAATTCTGATAGAGGGCCATGAGACTTAGACCTGAGTGCAAAAATGGAGGCTCTAGCCCCTTCCAGAGCTGAGATATCGAAACTCAAAAATTCGGCCCGAAAAAAAAAACGACAGTGGTACCCCTTACGTTTTTTTTTTGGGCGAAAAATTAAGTTTCTCCAATCTCCCCAAATTCTGATAGAGGGCCATGAGACTTAGACCTGAGTGCAAAAATGGAGGCTCTAGCCCCTTCCAGAGCTGAGATATCGAAACTCAAAAATTCGGCCCGAAAAAAAAACGACAGTGGTACCCCTTACGTTTTTTTTTTTGGGGCGAAAAATTAAGTTTCTCCAATCTTCCCAAATTCTGATAGAGGGCCATGAGACTTAGATCTGAGTGCAAAAATGGAGGCTCTAGCCCCTTCCAGAGCTGAGATATCGAAACTCAAAAATTCGGCCCGAAAAAAAAAACGACAGTGGTACCCCTTAGGTTTTTTTTTTTTGGGCAAAAAATTAAGTTTCTCCAATCTTCCCAAATTCTGATAGAGGGCCATGAGACTTAGACCTGAGTGCAAAAATGGAGGCTCTAGCCCCTTCCAGAGCTGAGATATCGAAACTCAAAAATTCGGCCCGAAAAAAAAAACGACAGTGGTACCCCTTACGTTTTTTTTTTTTGGGCGAAAAATTAACTTTCTCCAATCTTCCCAAATTCTGATAGAGTGCCATGAGACTTAGACCTGAGTGCAAAAATTGAGGCTCTAGCCCCTTCCAGAGCTGAGATATCGAAACTCAAAAATTCGGCCCGAAAAAAAAAACGACAGTAATACCCCTTACGTTTTTTTTTTTGGGCGAAAAATTAAATTTCTCCAATCTTCCCAAATTCTGATAGAGGGCCATGAGACTTAGGCCTGAGTGCAAAAATGGAGGCTCTAGCCCCTTCCAGAGCTGAGATATCGAAACTCAAAAATTCGGCCCGAAAAAAAAAACGACAGTGGTACCCCTTACGTTTTTTTTTGGGCGAAAAATTAAGTTTCTCCAATCTCCCCAAATTCTGATAGAGGGCCATGAGACTTAGACCTGAGTGCAAAAATGGAGGCTCTAGCCCCTTCCAGAGCTGAGATATCGAAACTCAAAAATTCGGCCCGAAAAAAAAACGACAGTGGTACCCCTTACGTTTTTTTTTGGGGCAAAAAATTAAGTTTCTCCAATCTCCCCAAATTCTGATAGAGGGCCATGAGACTTAGACCTGAGTGCAAAAATGGAGGCTCTAGCCCCTTCCAAAGCTGAGATATCGAAACTCAAAAATTCGGCCCGAAAAAAAAAACGACAGTGGTACCCCTTACGTTTTTTTTTGGGGGCGAAAAATTAAGTTTCTCCAATCTTCCCAAATTCTGATAGAGGGCCATGAGACTTAGACCTGAGTGCAAAAATGGAGGCTCTAGCCCCTTCCAGAGCTGAGATATCGAAACTCAAATATTCGGCCCGAAAAAAAAAACGACAGTGGTACCCCTTAGGTTTTTTTTTTTGGGCGAAAAATTAAGTTTCTCCAATCTTCCCAAATTCTGATAGAGGGCCATGAGACTTAGACCTGAGTGCAAAAATGGAGGCTCTAGCCCCTTCCAGAGCTGAGATATCGAAACTCAAAAATTCGGCCCGAAAAAAAAACGACAGTGGTACCCCTTACGTTTTTTTTTTGGGCGAAAAATTAACTTTCTCCAATCTTCCCAAATTCTGATAGAGGGCCATGAGACTTAGACCTAAGTGCAACAATTGAGGCTCTAGCCCCTTCCAGAGCTGAGATATCGAAACTCAAAAATTCGGCCCGAAAAAAAAAACGACAGTGGTACCCCTTAGTTTTTTTTTTTTGGGCGAAAAATTAAATTTCTCCAATCTTCCCAAATTCTGATAGAGGGCCATGAGACTTAGGCCTGAGTGCAAAAATGGAGGCTCTAGCCCCTTCCAGAGCTGAGATATCGAAACTCAAAAATTCGGCCCGAAAAAAAAACGACAGTGGTACCCCTTGCGGTTTTTTTTTGGGCGAAAAATTAAGTTTCTCCAATCTCCCCAAATTCTGATAGAGGGCCATGAGACTTAGACCTGAGTGCAAAAATGGAGGCTCTAGCCCCTTCCAGAGCTGAGATATCGAAACTCAAAAATTCGGCCCGAAAAAAAAAACGACAGTGGTACCCCTTACGGTTTTTTTTTTGGGCGAAAAATTAAGTTTCTCCAATCTTCCCAAATTCTGATAGAGGGCCATGAGACTTAGACCTGAGTGCAAAAATGGAGGCTCTAGCCCCTTCCAGAGCTGAGATATCGAAACTCAAAAATTCGGCCCGAAAAAAAAAACGACAGTGGTACCCCTTACGTTTTTTTTTTGGGCGAAAAATTAACTTTCTCCAATCTTCCCAAATTCTGATAGAGGGCCATGAGACTTAGACCTGAGTGCAAAAATGGAGGCTCTAGCCCCTTCCAGAGCTGAGATATCGAAACTCAAAAATATGGCCCGAAAAAAAAAACGACAGTGGTACCCCTTACGTTTTTTTTGGGGGGCGAAAAATTAAGTTTCTCCAATCTTCCCAAATTCTGATAGAGGGCCATGAGACTTAGACCTGAGTGCAAAAATGGAGGCTCTAGCCCCTTCCAGAGCTGAGATATCGAAACTCAAAAATTCGGCCCGAAAAAAAAAACGACAGTGGTACCCCTTAGGTTTTTTTTTTTGGGCGAAAAATTAAGTTTCTCCAATCTTCCCAAATTCTGATAGAGGGCCATGAGACTTAGACCTGAGTGCAAAAATGGAGGCTCTAGCCCCTTCCAGAGCTGAGATATCGAAACTCAAAAATTCGGCCCGAAAAAAAAACGACAGTGGTACCCCTTACGTTTTTTTTTTGGGCGAAAAATTAACTTTCTCCAATCTTCCCAAATTCTGATAGAGGGCCATGAGACTTAGACCTGAGTGCAAAAATTGAGGCTCTAGCCCCTTCCAGAGCTGAGATATCGAAACTCAAACATTCGGCCCGAAAAAAAAAACGACAGTGGTACCCCTTACGTTTTTTTTTTTTGGGCGAAAAATTAAATTTCTCCAATCTTCCCAAATTCTGATAGAGGGCCATGAGACTTAGGCCTGAGTGCAAAAATGGAGGCTCTAGCCCCTTCCAGAGCTGAGATATCGAAACTCAAAAATTCGGCCCGAAAAAAAAAACGACAGTGGTACCCCTTACGTTTTTTTTTGGGCGAAAAATTAAGTTTCTCCAATCTCCCCAAATTCTGATAGAGGGCCATGAGACTTAGACCTGAGTGCAAAAATGGAGGCTCTAGCCCCTTCCAGAGCTGAGATATCGAAACTCAAAAATTCGGCCCGAAAAAAAAACGACAGTGGTACCCCTTACGTTTATTTTTTGGGCGAAAAATTAAGTTTCTCCAATCTTCCCAAATTCTGATAGAGGGCCATGAGACTTAGACCTGAGTGCAAAAATGGAGGCTCTAGCCCCTTCCAGAGCTGAGATATCGAAACTCAAAAATTCGGCCCGAAAAAAAAACGACAGTGGTACCCCTTACGTTTATTTTTTGGGCGAAAAATTAAGTTTCTCCAATCTTCCCAAATTCTGATAGAGGGCTATGAGACTTAGACCTGAGTGCAAAAATGGAGGCTCTAGCCCCTTCCAGAGCTGAGATATCGAAACTCAAAAATTCGGCCCGAAAAAAAAAACGACAGTGGTACCCCTTACGGGTTTTTTTTGGGCGAAAAATTAAGTTTCTCCAATCTTCCCAAATTCTGATAGAGGGCCATGAGACTTAGACCTGAGTGCAAAAATGGAGGCTCTAGCCCCTTCCAGAGCTGAGATATCGAAACTCAAAAATTCGGCCCGAAAAAAAAACGACAGTGGTACCCCTTACGTTTTTTTTTTGGGCGAAAAATTAACTTTCTCCAATCTTCCCAAATTCTGATAGAGGGCCATGAGACTTAGACCTGAGTGCAAAAATGGAGGCTCTAGCCCCTTCCAGAGCTGAGATATCGAAACTCAAAAATTCGGCCCGAAAAAAAAAAACGACAGTGGTACCCCTTACGGTTTTTTTTTTGGGCGAAAAATTAAGTTTCTCCAATCTTCCCAAATTCTGATAGAGGGTCATGAGACTTAGACCTGAGTGCAAAAATGGAGGCTCTAGCCCCTTCCAGAGCTGAGATATCGAAACTCAAAAATTCGGCCCGAAAAAAAAAACGACAGTGGTACCCCTTACGTTTTTTTTTTTGGGCGAAAAATTAAGTTTCTCCAATCTTCCCAAATTCTGATAGAGGGCCATGAGACTTAGACCTGAGTGCAAAAATGGAGGCTCTAGCCCCTTCCAGAGCTGAGATATCGAAACTCAAAAATTCGGCCCGAAAAAAAAACGACAGTGGTACCCCTTACGTTTTTTTTTTGGGCGAAAAATTAAGTTTCTCCAATCTCCCCAAATTCTGATAGAGGGCCATGAGACTTAGGCCTGAGTGCAAAAATGGAGGCTCTAGCCCCTTCCAGAGCTGAGATATCGAAACTCAAAAATTCGGCCCGAAAAAAAAACGACAGTGGTACCCCTTACGTTTTTTTTTTTTGGGCGAAAAATTAAGTTTCTCCAATCTTCCCAAATTCTGATAGAGGGCCATGAGACTTAGACCTGAGTGCAAAAATGGAGGCTCTAGCCCCTTCCAGAGCTGAGATATCGAAACTCAAAAATTCGGCCCGAAAAAAAAACGACAGTGGTACCCCTTACGTTTTTTTTTTGGGCGAAAAATTAAGTTTCTCCAATCTTCCCAAATTCTGATAGAGGGCCATGAGACTTAGACCTGAGTACAAAAATGGAGGCTCTAGCCCCTTCCAGAGCTGAGATATCGAAACTCAAAAATTCGGCCCGAAAAAAAAAACGACAGTGGTACTCCTTACGTTTTTTTTTTGGGGCGAAAAATTAAGTTTCTCCAATCTTCCCAAATTCTGATAGAGGGCCATGAGACTTAGACCTGAGTGCAAAAATGGAGGCTCTAGCCCCTTCCAGAGCTGAGATATCGAAACTCAAAAATTCGGCCCGAAAAAAAAAACGACAGTGGTACCCCTTACGTTTTTTTTTTGGGCGAAAAATTAAGTTTCTCCAATCTTCCCAAATTCTGATAGAGGGCCATGAGACTTAGACCTGAGTGCAAAAATGGAGGCTCTAGCCCCTTCCAGAGCTGAGATATCGAAACTCAAAAATTCGGCCCGAAAAAAAAACGACAGTGGTACCCCTTACGTTTTTTTTTTTTGGGCAAAAAATTAAGTTTCTCCAATCTTCCCAAATTCTGATAGAGGGCCATGAGACTTAGACCTGAGTGCAAAAATGGAGGCTCTAGCCCCTTCCAGAGCTGAGATATCGAAACTCAAAAATTCGGCCCGAAAAAAAAACGACAGTGGTACCCCTTACGTTTTTTTTTTGGGCGAAAAATTAACTTTCTCCAATCTTCCCAAATTCTGATAGAGGGCCATGAGACTTAGACCTGAGTGCAAAAATGGAGGCTCTAGCCCCTTCCAGAGCTGAGATATCGAAACTCAAAAATTAGGCCCGAAAAAAAAAACGACAGTGTTACCCCTTACATTTTTTTTGGGGGGCAAAAAATTAAGTTTCTCCAATCTTCCCAAATTCTGATAGAGGGCCATGAGACTTAGACCTGAGTGCAAAAATGGAGGCTCTAGCCCCTTCCAGAGCTGAGATATCGAAACTCAAAAATTCGGCCCGAAAAAAAAACGACAGTGGTACCCCTTACGTTTTTTTTTTGGGCGAAAAATTAAGTTTCTCCAATCTTCCCAAATTCTGATAGAGGGCCATGAGACTTAGACCTGAGTGCAAAAATGGAGGCTCTAGCCCCTTCCAGAGCTGAGATATCGAAACTCAAAAATTCGGCCCGAAAAAAAAACGACAGTGGTACCCCTTACGTTTTTTTTTTTGGGCGAAAAATTAAGTTTCTCCAATCTTCCCAAATTCTGATAGAGGGCCATAAGACTTAGACCTGAGTGCAAAAATGGAGGCTCTAGCCCCTTCCAGATCTGAGATATCGAAACTCAAAAATTCGGCCCGAAAAAAAAAAACGACAGTGGTACCCCTTACGTTTATTTTTTGGGCGAAAAATTAAGTTTCTCCAATCTTCCCAAATTCTGATAGAGGGATATGAGACTTAGACCTGAGTGCAAAAATGGAGGCTCTAGCCCCTTCCAGAGCTGAGATATCGAAACTCAAAAATTCGGCCCGAAAAAAAAAACGACAGTGGTACCCCTTACGTTTTTTTTTTGGGCGAAAAATTAAGTTTCTCCAATCTTCCCAAATTCTGATAGAGGGCCATGAGACTTAGACCTGAGTGCAAAAATGGAGGCTCTAGCCCCTTCCAGAGCTGAGATATCGAAACTCAAAAATTCGGCCCGAAAAAAAAAACGACAGTGGTACCCCTTACGTTTTTTTTTTTTGGGCGAAAAATTAAGTTTCTCCAATCTTCCCAAATTCTGATAGAGGGTCATGAGACTTAGACCTGAGTGCAAAAATGGAGGCTCTAGCCCCTTCCAGAGCTGAGATATCGAAACTCAAAAATTCGGCCCGAAAAAAAAAAAACGACAGTGGTACCCCTTACGTTTTTTTTTTTGGGCGAAAAATTAAGTTTCTCCAATCTTCCCAAATTCTGATAGAGGGCCATGAGACTTAGACCTGAGTGCAAAAATGGAGGCTCTAGCCCCTTCCAGAGCTGAGATATCGAAACTCAAAAATTCGGCCCGAAAAAAAAAACGACAGTGGTACCCCTTATGTTTTTTTTTTGGGCGAAAAATTCAGTTTCTCCAATCTTCCCAAATTCTGATAGAGGGCCATGAGACTTAGACCTGAGTGCAAAAATGGAGGCTCTAGCCCCTTCCAGAGCTGAGATATCGAAACTCAAAAATTCGGCCCGAAAAAAAAACGACAGTGGTACCCCTTACGTTTTTTTTTTTTGGGCGAAAAATTGAGTTTCTCCAATCTTCCCAAATTCTGATAGAGGGCCATGAGACTTATACCTGAGTGCAAAAATGGAGGCTCTAGCCCCTTCCAGAGCTGAGATATCGAAACTCAAAAATTCGGCCCGAAAAAAAAAACGACAGTGGTACCCCTTACGTTTTTTTTTCGGGGGCGAAAAATTAAGTTTCTCCAATCTTCCCAAATTCTGATAGAGGGCCATGAGACTTAGACCTGAGTGCAAAAATGGAGGCTCTAGCCCCTTCCAGAGCTGAGATATTGAAACTCAAAAATTCGGCCCGAAAAAAAAAACGACAGTGGTACCCCTTACGTTTTTTTTTTCGGGGGCGAAAAATTAAGTTTCTCCAATCTTCCCAAATTCTGATAGAGGGCCATGAGACTTAGACCTGAGTGCAAAAATGGAGGCTCTAGCCCCTTCCAGAGCTGAGATATCGAAACTCAAAAATTCGGCCCGAAAAAAAAAAAACGACAGTGGTACCCCTTACGTTTTTTTGGGGGGGCGAAAAATTAAGTTTCTCCAATCTTCCCAAATTCTGATAGAGGGCCATGAGACTTAGACCTGAGTGCAAAAATGGAGGCTCTAGCCCCTTCCAGAGCTGAGATATCGAAACTCAAAAATTCGGCCCGAAAAAAAAAACGACAGTGGTACCCCTTACGTTTTTTTTTTGGGGCGAAAAATTAAGTTTCTCCAATCTTCCCAAATTCTGATAGAGGGCCATGAGACTTAGACCTGAGTGCAAAAATGGAGGCTCTAGCCCCTTCCAGAGCTGAGATATCGAAACTCAAAAATTCGGCCCGAAAAAAAAACGACAGTGGTACCCCTTACGTTTTTTTTTTGGGCGAAAAATTAAGTTTCTCCAATCTCCCCAAATTCTGATAGAGGGCCATGAGACTTAGACCTGAGTGCAAAAATGGAGGCTCTAGCCCCTTCCAGAGCTGAGATATCGAAACTCAAAAATTCGGCCCGAAAAAAAAACGACAGTGGTACCCCTTACGTTTTTTTTTTGGGGGCGAAAAATTAAGTTTCTCCAATCTTCCCAAATTCTGATAGAGGGCCATGAGACTTAGACCTGAGTGCAAAAATGGAGGCTCTAGCCCCTTCCAGAGCTGAGATATCGAAACTCAAAAATTCGGCCCGAAAAAAAAAACGACAGTGGTACCCCTTAGGTTTTTTTTTTTGGGCAAAAAATTAAGTTTCTCCAATCTTCCCAAATTCTGATAGAGGGCCATGAGACTTAGACCTGAGTGCAAAAATGGAGGCTCTAGCTCCTTCCAGAGCTGAGATATCGAAACTCAAAAATTCGGCCCGAAAAAAAAAAAACGACAGTGGTAGGCTACCCCTTACGTTTTTTTTTTGGGCGAAAAATTAACTTTCTACAATCTTCCCAAATTCTGATAGAGGGCCATGAGACTTAGACCTGAGTGCAAAAATTGAGGCTCTAGCCCCTTCCAGAGCTGAGATATCGAAACTCAAAAATTCGGCCCGAAAAAAAAAACGACAGTAATACCCCTTACGTTTTTTTTTTTTGGGCGAAAAATTAAATTTCTCCAATCTTCCCAAATTCTGATAGAGGGCCATGAGACTTAGGCCTGAGTGCAAAAATGGAGGCTCTAGCCCCTTCCAGAGCTGAGATATCGAAACTCAAAAATTCGGCCCGAAAAAAAAAACGACAGTGGTACCCCTTACGTTTTTTTTTTGGGCGAAAAATTAAGTTTCTCCAATCTCCCCAAATTCTGATAGAGGGCCATGAGACTTAGACCTGAGTGCAAAAATGGAGGCTCTAGCCCCTTCCAGAGCTGAGATATCGAAACTCAAAAATTCGGCCCGAAAAAAAAACGACAGTGGTACCCCTTACGTTTTTTTTTGGGGCGAAAAATTAAGTTTCTCCAATCTCCCCAAATTCTGATAGAGGGCCATGAGACTTAGACCTGAGTGCAAAAATGGAGGCTCTAGCCCCTTCCAAAGCTGAGATATCGAAACTCAAAAATTCGGCCCGAAAAAAAAAACGACAGTGGTACCCCTTACGTTTTTTTTTTGGGGCGAAAAATTAAGTTTCTCCAATCTTCCCAAATTCTGATAGAGGGCCATGAGACTTAGACCTGAGTGCAAAAATGGAGGCTCTAGCCCCTTCCAGAGCTGAGATATCGAAACTCAAAAATTCGGCCCGAAAAAAAAAAAACGACAGTGGTACCCCTTAGGTTTTTTTTTTTGGGCGAAAAATTAAGTTTCTCCAATCTTCCCAAATTCTGATAGAGGGCCATGAGACTTAGACCTGAGTGCAAAAATGGAGGCTCTAGCCCCTTCCAGAGCTGAGATATCGAAACTCAAAAATTCGGCCCGAAAAAAAAAACGACAGTGGTACCCCTTACGTTTTTTTTTTGGGCGAAAAATTAACTTTCTCCAATCTTCCCAAATTCTGATAGAGGGCCATGAGACTTAGACCTAAGTGCAAAAATTGAGGCTCTAGCCCCTTCCAGAGCTGAGATATCGAAACTCAAAAATTCGGCCCGAAAAAAAAAACGACAGTGGTACCCCTTACGTTTTTTTTTTTTGGGCGAAAAATTAAATTTCTCCAATCTTCCCAAATTCTGATAGAGGGCCATGAGACTTAGGCCTGAGTGCAAAAATGGAGGCTCTAGCCCCTTCCAGAGCTGAGATATCGAAACTCAAAAATTCGGCCCGAAAAAAAAAAACGACAGTGGTACCCCTTGCGGTTTTTTTTTGGGCGAAAAATTAAGTTTCTCCAATCTCCCCAAATTCTGATAGAGGGCCATGAGACTTAGACCTGAGTGCAAAAATGGAGGCTCTAGCCCCTTCCAGAGCTGAGATATCGAAACTCAAAAATTTGGCCCGAAAAAAAAAACGACAGTGGTACCCCTTACATTTTTTTTTTGGGCGAAAAATTAAGTTTCTCCAATCTTCCCAAATTCTGATAGAGGGCCATGAGACTTAGACCTGAGTGCAAAAATGGAGGCTCTAGCCCCTTCCAGAGCTGAGATATCGAAACTCAAAAATTCGGCCCGAAAAAAAAAACGACAGTGGTACCCCTTACGTTTTTTTTTTGGGCGAAAAATTAAGTTTCTCCAATCTTCCCAAATTCTGATAGAGGGCCATGAGACTTAGACCTGAGTGCAAAAATGGAGGCTCTAGCCCCTTCCAGAGCTGAGATATCGAAACTCAAAAATTCGGCCCGAAAAAAAAAACGACAGTGGTACCCCTTACGTTTTTTTTTTTTGGGCGAAAAATTAAGTTTCTCCAATCTTCCCAAATTCTGATAGAGGGTCATGAGACTTAGACCTGAGTGCAAAAATGGAGGCTCTAGCCCCTTCCAGAGCTGAGATATCGAAACTCAAAAATTCGGCCCGAAAAAAAAAAAACGACAGTGGTACCCCTTACGTTTTTTTTTTTTGGGCGAAAAATTAAGTTTCTCCAATCTTCCCAAATTCTGATAGAGGGCCATGAGACTTAGACCTGAGTGCAAAAATGGAGGCTCTAGCCCCTTCCAGAGCTGAGATATCGAAACTCAAAAATTCGGCCCGAAAAAAAAAACGACAGTGGTACCCCTTATGTTTTTTTTTTGGGCGAAAAATTCAGTTTCTCCAATCTTCCCAAATTCTGATAGAGGGCCATGAGACTTAGACCTGAGTGCAAAAATGGAGGCTCTAGCCCCTTCCAGAGCTGAGATATCGAAACTCAAAAATTCGGCCCGAAAAAAAAACGACAGTGGTACCCCTTACGTTTTTTTTTTTGGGCGAAAAATTGAGTTTCTCCAATCTTCCCAAATTCTGATAGAGGGCCATGAGACTTATACCTGAGTGCAAAAATGGAGGCTCTAGCCCCTTCCAGAGCTGAGATATCGAAACTCAAAAATTCGGCCCGAAAAAAAAAACGACAGTGGTACCCCTTACGTTTTTTTTTCGGGGGCGAAAAATTAAGTTTCTCCAATCTTCCCAAATTCTGATAGAGGGCCATGAGACTTAGACCTGAGTGCAAAAATGGAGGCTCTAGCCCCTTCCAGAGCTGAGATATTGAAACTCAAAAATTCGGCCCGAAAAAAAAAACGACAGTGGTACCCCTTACGTTTTTTTTTTCGGGGGCGAAAAATTAAGTTTCTCCAATCTTCCCAAATTCTGATAGAGGGCCATGAGACTTAGACCTGAGTGCAAAAATGGAGGCTCTAGCCCCTTCCAGAGCTGAGATATCGAAACTCAAAAATTCGGCCCGAAAAAAAAAAAACGACAGTGGTACCCCTTACGTTTTTTTGGGGGGGCGAAAAATTAAGTTTCTCCAATCTTCCCAAATTCTGATAGAGGGCCATGAGACTTAGACCTGAGTGCAAAAATGGAGGCTCTAGCCCCTTCCAGAGCTGAGATATCGAAACTCAAAAATTCGGCCCGAAAAAAAAAACGACAGTGGTACCCCTTACGTTTTTTTTTTGGGGCGAAAAATTAAGTTTCTCCAATCTTCCCAAATTCTGATAGAGGGCCATGAGACTTAGACCTGAGTGCAAAAATGGAGGCTCTAGCCCCTTCCAGAGCTGAGATATCGAAACTCAAAAATTCGGCCCGAAAAAAAAACGACAGTGGTACCCCTTACGTTTTTTTTTTGGGCGAAAAATTAAGTTTCTCCAATCTCCCCAAATTCTGATAGAGGGCCATGAGACTTAGACCTGAGTGCAAAAATGGAGGCTCTAGCCCCTTCCAGAGCTGAGATATCGAAACTCAAAAATTCGGCCCGAAAAAAAAACGACAGTGGTACCCCTTACGTTTTTTTTTTGGGGGCGAAAAATTAAGTTTCTCCAATCTTCCCAAATTCTGATAGAGGGCCATGAGACTTAGACCTGAGTGCAAAAATGGAGGCTCTAGCCCCTTCCAGAGCTGAGATATCGAAACTCAAAAATTCGGCCCGAAAAAAAAAACGACAGTGGTACCCCTTAGGTTTTTTTTTTTGGGCAAAAAATTAAGTTTCTCCAATCTTCCCAAATTCTGATAGAGGGCCATGAGACTTAGACCTGAGTGCAAAAATGGAGGCTCTAGCTCCTTCCAGAGCTGAGATATCGAAACTCAAAAATTCGGCCCGAAAAAAAAAAAACGACAGTGGTAGGCTACCCCTTACGTTTTTTTTTTGGGCGAAAAATTAACTTTCTACAATCTTCCCAAATTCTGATAGAGGGCCATGAGACTTAGACCTGAGTGCAAAAATTGAGGCTCTAGCCCCTTCCAGAGCTGAGATATCGAAACTCAAAAATTCGGCCCGAAAAAAAAAACGACAGTAATACCCCTTACGTTTTTTTTTTTTGGGCGAAAAATTAAATTTCTCCAATCTTCCCAAATTCTGATAGAGGGCCATGAGACTTAGGCCTGAGTGCAAAAATGGAGGCTCTAGCCCCTTCCAGAGCTGAGATATCGAAACTCAAAAATTCGGCCCGAAAAAAAAAACGACAGTGGTACCCCTTACGTTTTTTTTTTGGGCGAAAAATTAAGTTTCTCCAATCTCCCCAAATTCTGATAGAGGGCCATGAGACTTAGACCTGAGTGCAAAAATGGAGGCTCTAGCCCCTTCCAGAGCTGAGATATCGAAACTCAAAAATTCGGCCCGAAAAAAAAACGACAGTGGTACCCCTTACGTTTTTTTTTGGGGCGAAAAATTAAGTTTCTCCAATCTCCCCAAATTCTGATAGAGGGCCATGAGACTTAGACCTGAGTGCAAAAATGGAGGCTCTAGCCCCTTCCAAAGCTGAGATATCGAAACTCAAAAATTCGGCCCGAAAAAAAAAACGACAGTGGTACCCCTTACGTTTTTTTTTTGGGGCGAAAAATTAAGTTTCTCCAATCTTCCCAAATTCTGATAGAGGGCCATGAGACTTAGACCTGAGTGCAAAAATGGAGGCTCTAGCCCCTTCCAGAGCTGAGATATCGAAACTCAAAAATTCGGCCCGAAAAAAAAAAACGACAGTGGTACCCCTTAGGTTTTTTTTTTTGGGCGAAAAATTAAGTTTCTCCAATCTTCCCAAATTCTGATAGAGGGCCATGAGACTTAGACCTGAGTGCAAAAATGGAGGCTCTAGCCCCTTCCAGAGCTGAGATATCGAAACTCAAAAATTCGGCCCGAAAAAAAAAACGACAGTGGTACCCCTTACGTTTTTTTTTTGGGCGAAAAATTAACTTTCTCCAATCTTCCCAAATTCTGATAGAGGGCCATGAGACTTAGACCTAAGTGCAAAAATTGAGGCTCTAGCCCCTTCCAGAGCTGAGATATCGAAACTCAAAAATTCGGCCCGAAAAAAAAAACGACAGTGGTACCCCTTACGTTTTTTTTTTTTGGGCGAAAAATTAAATTTCTCCAATCTTCCCAAATTCTGATAGAGGGCCATGAGACTTAGGCCTGAGTGCAAAAATGGAGGCTCTAGCCCCTTCCAGAGCTGAGATATCGAAACTCAAAAATTCGGCCCGAAAAAAAAAAACGACAGTGGTACCCCTTGCGGTTTTTTTTTGGGCGAAAAATTAAGTTTCTCCAATCTCCCCAAATTCTGATAGAGGGCCATGAGACTTAGACCTGAGTGCAAAAATGGAGGCTCTAGCCCCTTCCAGAGCTGAGATATCGAAACTCAAAAATTTGGCCCGAAAAAAAAAACGACAGTGGTACCCCTTACATTTTTTTTTTGGGCGAAAAATTAAGTTTCTCCAATCTTCCCAAATTCTGATAGAGGGCCATGAGACTTAGACCTGAGTGCAAAAATGGAGGCTCTAGCCCCTTCCAGAGCTGAGATATCGAAACTCAAAAATTCGGCCCGAAAAAAAAAACGACAGTGGTACCCCTTACGTTTTTTTGGGGGGGCGAAAAATTAAGTTTCTCCAATCTTCCCAAATTCTGATAGAGGGCCATGAGACTTAGACCTGAGTGCAAAAATGGAGGCTCTAGCCCCTTCCAGAGCTGAGATATCGAAACTCAAAAATTCGGCCCGAAAAAAAAAACGACAGTGGTACCCCTTACGTTTTTTTTTTTGGGCGAAAAATTAAGTTTCTCCAATCTTCCCAAATTCTGATAGAGGGCCATGAGACTTAGACCTGAGTGCAAAAATGGAGGCTCTAGCCCCTTCCAGAGCTGAGATATCGAAACTCAAAAATTCGGCCCAAAAAAAAAACGACAGTGGTACCCCTTACGTTTTTTTTTTTGGCGAAAAATTAAGTTTCTCCAATCTTCCCAAATTCTGATAGAGGGCCATGAGACTTAGACCTGAGTACAAAAATGGAGGCTCTAGCCCCTTCCAGAGCTGAGATATCGAAACTCAAAAATTCGGCCCGAAAAAAAAACGACAGTGGTACTCCTTACGTTTTTTTTTTGGGGCGAAAAATTAAGTTTCTCCAATCTTCCCAAATTCTGATAGAGGGCCATGAGACTTAGACCTGAGTGCAAAAATGGAGGCTCTAGCCCCTTCCAGAGCTGAGATATCGAAACTCAAAAATTCGGCCCGAAAAAAAAAACGACAGTGGTACCCCTTACGTTTTTTTTTTTGGGCGAAAAATTAAGTTTCTCCAATCTTCCCAAATTCTGATAGAGGGCCATGAGACTTAGACCTGAGTGCAAAAATGGAGGCTCTAGCCCCTTCCAGAGCTGAGATATCGAAACTCAAAAATTCGGCCCAAAAAAAAAACGACAGTGGTACCCCTTACGTTTTTTTTTTGGGCGAAAAATTAAGTTTCTCCAATCTCCCCAAATTCTGATAGAGGGCCATGAGACTTAGACCTGAGTGCAAAAATGGAGGCTCTAGCCCCTTCCAGAGCTGAGATATCGAAACTCAAAAATTCGGCCCGAAAAAAAAACGACAGTGGTACCCCTTACGTTTTTTTTTTTGGGCGAAAAATTAAGTTTCTCCAATCTTCCCAAATTCTGATAGAGGGCCATGAGACTTAGACCTGAGTGCAAAAATGGAGGCTCTAGCCCCTTCCAGAGCTGAGATATCGAAACTCAAAAATTCGGCCCAAAAAAAAAACGACAGTGGTACCCCTTACGTTTTTTTTTTGGGCGAAAAATTAAGTTTCTCCAATCTCCCCAAATTCTGATAGAGGGCCATGAGACTTAGACCTGAGTGCAAAAAATGGAGGCTCTAGCCCCTTCCAGAGCTGAGATATCGAAACTCAAAAATTCGGCCCGAAAAAAAAAAACGACAGTGGTACCCCTTACGTTTTTTTTTTGGGGACGAAAAATTAAGTTTCTCCAATCTTCCCAAATTCTGATAGAGGGCCATGAGACTTAGACCTGAGTGCAAAAATGGAGGCTCTAGCCCCTTCCAGAGCTGAGATATCGAAACTCAAAAATTCGGCCCGAAAAAAAAAAACGACAGTGGTACCCCTTAGGTTTTTTTTTTTTGGCGAAAAATTAAGTTTCTCCAATCTTCCCAAATTCTGATAGAGGGCCATGAGACTTAGACCTGAGTGCAAAAATGGAGGCTCTAGCCCCTTCCAGAGCTGAGATATCGAAACTCAAAAATTCGGCCCGAAAAAAAAAAAACGACAGTGGTACCCATTACGTTTTTTTTTTGGGCGAAAAATTAACTTTCTCCAATCTTCCCAAATTCTGATAGAGGGCCATGAGACTTAGACCTGAGTGCAAAAATGGAGGCTCTAGCCCCTTCCAGAGCTGAGATATCGAAACTCAAAAATTCGGCCCGAAAAAAAAAAACGACAGTGGTACCCCTTACGTTTTTTTTTCGGGGGCGAAAAATTAAGTTTCTCCAATCTTCCCAAATTCTGATAGAGGGCCATGAGACTTAGACCTGAGTGCAAAAATGGAGGCTCTAGCCCCTTCCAGAGCTGAGATATTGAAACTCAAAAATTTGGCCCGAAAAAAAAAACGTTTTTTTTTCCCTTACTTTTTTTTTTTTTGGGCGAAAAATTGAGTTTCTCCAATCTTCCCAAATTCTGATAGAGGGCCATGAGACTTAGACCTGAGTGCAAAAATGGAGGCTCTAGCCCCTTCCAGAGCTGAGATATCGAAACTCAAAAATTCGGCCCGAAAAAAAAAACGACAGTGGTACCCCTTACGTTTTTTTTTTGGGCGAAAAATTAAGTTTCTCCAATCTCCCCAAATTCTGATAGAGGGCCATGAGACTTAGACCTGAGTGCAAAAATGGAGGCTCTAGCCCCTTCCAGAGCTGAGATATCGAAACTCAAAAATTCGGCCCGAAAAAAAAAACGACAGTGGTACCCCTTAGGTTTTTTTTTTTTGGGCAAAAAATTAAGTTTCTCCAATCTTCCCAAATTCTGATAGAGGGCCATGAGACTTAGACCTGAGTGCAAAAATGGAGGCTCTAGCCCCTTCCAGAGCTGAGATATCGAAACTCAAAAATTCGGCCCGAAAAAAAAAAACGACAGTGGTACCCCTTACGTTTTTTTTTTGGGCGAAAAATTAACTTTCTCCAATCTTCCCAAATTCTGATAGAGTGCCATGAGACTTAGACCTGAGTGCAAAAATGGAGGCTCTAGCCCCTTCCAGAGCTGAGATATCGAAACTCAAAAATTCGGCCCGAAAAAAAAAACGACAGTGGTACCCCTTACGTTTTTTTTTGGGCGAAAAATTAAGTTTCTCCAATCTCCCCAAATTCTGATAGAGGGCCATGAGACTTAGACCTGAGTGCAAAAATGGAGGCTCTAGCCCCTTCCAGAGCTGAGATATCGAAACTCAAAAATTCGGCCCGAAAAAAAAAACGACAGTGGTACCCCTTACGTTTTTTTTTGGGGCGAAAAATTAAGTTTCTCCAATCTCCCCAAATTCTGATAGAGGGCCATGAGACTTAGACCTGAGTGCAAAAATGGAGGCTCTAGCCCCTTCCAGAGCTGAGATATCGAAACTCAAAAATTCGGCCCGAAAAAAAAAACGACAGTGGTACCCCTTACGTTTTTTTTTGGGGGCGAAAAATTAAGTTTCTCCAATCTCCCCAAATTCTGATAGAGGGCCATGAGACTTAGACCTGAGTGCAAAAATGGAGGCTCTAGCCCCTTCCAGAGCTGAGATATCGAAACTCAAAAATTCGGCCCGAAAAAAAAAACGACAGTGGTACCCCTTACGTTTTTTTTTGGGGGCGAAAAATTAAGTTTCTCCAATCTTCCCAAATTCTGATAGAGGGCCATGAGACTTAGACCTGAGTGCAAAAATGGAGGCTCTAGCCCCTTCCAGAGCTGAGATATCGAAACTCAAAAATTCGGCCCGAAAAAAAAAACGACAGTGGTACCCCTTAGGTTTTTTTTTTGGGCGAAAAATTAAGTTTCTCCAATCTTCCCAAATTCTGATAGAGGGCCATGAGACTTAGACCTGAGTGCAAAAATGGAGGCTCTAGCCCCTTCCAGAGCTGAGATATCGAAACTCAAAAATTCGGCCCGAAAAAAAAACGACAGTGGTACCCCTTACGTTTTTTTTTTGGGCGAAAAATTAACTTTCTCCAATCTTCCCAAATTCTGATAGAGGGCCATGAGACTTAGACCTAAGTGCAAAAATTGAGGCTCTAGCCCCTTCCAGAGCTGAGATATCGAAACTCAAAAATTCGGCCCGAAAAAAAAAAACGACAGTGGTACCCCTTACGTTTTTTTTTTTTGGGCGAAAAATTAAATTTCTCCAATCTTCCCAAATTCTGATAGAGGGCCATGAGACTTAGGCCTGAGTGCAAAAATGGAGGCTCTAGCCCCTTCCAGAGCTGAGATATCGAAACTCAAAAATTCGGCCCGAAAAAAAAAACGACAGTGGTACCCCTTGCGGTTTTTTTTTGGGCGAAAAATTAAGTTTCTCCAATCTCCCCAAATTCTGATAGAGGGCCATGAGACTTAGACCTGAGTGCAAAAATGGAGGCTCTAGCCCCTTCCAGAGCTGAGATATCGAAACTCAAAAATTCGGCCCGAAAAAAAAAAACGACAGTGGTACCCCTTACGGTTTTTTTTTTGGGCGAAAAATTAAGTTTCTCCAATCTTCCCAAATTCTGATAGAGGGCCATGAGACTTAGACCTGAGTGCAAAAATGGAGGCTCTAGCCCCTTCCAGAGCTGAGATATCGAAACTCAAACATTCGGCCCGAAAAAAAAACGACAGTGGTACCCCTTACGTTTTTTTTTTGGGCGAAAAATTAACTTTCTCCAATCTTCCCAAATTCTGATAGAGGGCCATGAGACTTAGACCTGAGTGCAAAAATGGAGGCTCTAGCCCCTTCCAGAGCTGAGATATCGAAACTCAAAAATATGGCCCGAAAAAAAAAACGACAGTGGTACCCCTTACGTTTTTTTTGGGGGGCGAAAAATTAAGTTTCTCCAATCTTCCCAAATTCTGATAGAGGGCCATGAGACTTAGACCTGAGTGCAAAAATGGAGGCTCTAGCCCCTTCCAGAGCTGAGATATCGAAACTCAAAAATTCGGCCCGAAAAAAAAAAACGACAGTGGTACCCCTTAGGTTTTTTTTTTTGGGCGAAAAATTAAGTTTCTCCAATCTTCCCAAATTCTGATAGAGGGCCATGAGACTTAGACCTGAGTGCAAAAATGGAGGCTCTAGCCCCTTCCAGAGCTGAGATATCGAAACTCAAAAATTCGGCCCGAAAAAAAAACGACAGTGGTACCCCTTACGTTTTTTTTTTTGGGCGAAAAATTAACTTTCTCCAATCTTCCCAAATTCTGATAGAGGGCCATGAGACTTAGACCTGAGTGCAAAAATTGAGGCTCTAGCCCCTTCCAGAGCTGAGATATCGAAACTCAAAAATTCGGCCCGAAAAAAAAAACGACAGTGGTACCCCTTACGTTTTTTTTTGGGCGAAAAATTAAGTTTCTCCAATCTCCCCAAATTCTGATAGAGGGCCATGAGACTTAGACCTGAGTGCAAAAATGGAGGCTCTAGCCCCTTCCAGAGCTGAGATATTGAAACTCAAAAATTTGGCCCGAAAAAAAAAACGACAGTGGTACCCCTTACGTTTTTTTTTTGGGCGAAAAATTAAGTTTCTCCAATCTCCCCAAATTCTGATAGAGGGCCATGAGACTTAGACCTGAGTGCAAAAATGGAGGCTCTAGCCCCTTCCAGAGCTGAGATATCGAAACTCAAAAATTCGGCCCGAAAAAAAAAACGACAGTGGTACCCCTTACGTTTTTTTTTGGGGGCGAAAAATTAAGTTTCTCCAATCTCCCCAAATTCTGATAGAGGGCCATGAGACTTAGACCTGAGTGCAAAAATGGAGGCTCTAGCCCCTTCCAGAGCTGAGATATCGAAACTCAAAAATTCGGCCCGAAAAAAAAAACGACAGTGGTACCCCTTACGTTTTTTTTTGGGGGCGAAAAATTAAGTTTCTCCAATCTTCCCAAATTCTGATAGAGGGCCATGAGACTTAGACCTGAGTGCAAAAATGGAGGCTCTAGCCCCTTCCAGAGCTGAGATATCGAAACTCAAAAATTCGGCCCGAAAAAAAAAACGACAGTGGTACCCCTTAGGTTTTTTTTTTGGGCGAAAAATTAAGTTTCTCCAATCTTCCCAAATTCTGATAGAGGGCCATGAGACTTAGACCTGAGTGCAAAAATGGAGGCTCTAGCCCCTTCCAGAGCTGAGATATCGAAACTCAAAAATTCGGCCCGAAAAAAAAACGACAGTGGTACCCCTTACGTTTTTTTTTTGGGCGAAAAATTAACTTTCTCCAATCTTCCCAAATTCTGATAGAGGGCCATGAGACTTAGACCTAAGTGCAAAAATTGAGGCTCTAGCCCCTTCCAGAGCTGAGATATCGAAACTCAAAAATTCGGCCCGAAAAAAAAAAACGACAGTGGTACCCCTTACGTTTTTTTTTTTTGGGCGAAAAATTAAATTTCTCCAATCTTCCCAAATTCTGATAGAGGGCCATGAGACTTAGGCCTGAGTGCAAAAATGGAGGCTCTAGCCCCTTCCAGAGCTGAGATATCGAAACTCAAAAATTCGGCCCGAAAAAAAAAACGACAGTGGTACCCCTTGCGGTTTTTTTTTGGGCGAAAAATTAAGTTTCTCCAATCTCCCCAAATTCTGATAGAGGGCCATGAGACTTAGACCTGAGTGCAAAAATGGAGGCTCTAGCCCCTTCCAGAGCTGAGATATCGAAACTCAAAAATTCGGCCCGAAAAAAAAAAACGACAGTGGTACCCCTTACGGTTTTTTTTTTGGGCGAAAAATTAAGTTTCTCCAATCTTCCCAAATTCTGATAGAGGGCCATGAGACTTAGACCTGAGTGCAAAAATGGAGGCTCTAGCCCCTTCCAGAGCTGAGATATCGAAACTCAAAAATATGGCCCGAAAAAAAAAACGACAGTGGTACCCCTTACGTTTTTTTTGGGGGGCGAAAAATTAAGTTTCTCCAATCTTCCCAAATTCTGATAGAGGGCCATGAGACTTAGACCTGAGTGCAAAAATGGAGGCTCTAGCCCCTTCCAGAGCTGAGATATCGAAACTCAAAAATTCGGCCCGAAAAAAAAAAACGACAGTGGTACCCCTTAGGTTTTTTTTTTTGGGCGAAAAATTAAGTTTCTCCAATCTTCCCAAATTCTGATAGAGGGCCATGAGACTTAGACCTGAGTGCAAAAATGGAGGCTCTAGCCCCTTCCAGAGCTGAGATATCGAAACTCAAAAATTCGGCCCGAAAAAAAAACGACAGTGGTACCCCTTACGTTTTTTTTTTTGGGCGAAAAATTAACTTTCTCCAATCTTCCCAAATTCTGATAGAGGGCCATGAGACTTAGACCTGAGTGCAAAAATTGAGGCTCTAGCCCCTTCCAGAGCTGAGATATCGAAACTCAAACATTCGGCCCGAAAAAAAAAACGACAGTGGTACCCCTTACGTTTTTTTTTTTTGGGCGAAAAATTAAATTTCTCCAATCTTCCCAAATTCTGATAGAGGGCCATGAGACTTAGGCCTGAGTGCAAAAATGGAGGCTCTAGCCCCTTCCAGAGCTGAGATATCGAAACTCAAAAATTCGGCCCGAAAAAAAAAACGACAGTGGTACCCCTTACGTTTTTTTTTGGGCGAAAAATTAAGTTTCTCCAATCTCCCCAAATTCTGATAGAGGGCCATGAGACTTAGACCTGAGTGCAAAAATGGAGGCTCTAGCCCCTTCCAGAGCTGAGATATCGAAACTCAAAAATTCGGCCCGAAAAAAAAAACGACAGTGGTACCCCTTACGTTTATTTTTTGGGCGAAAAATTAAGTTTCTCCAATCTTCCCAAATTCTGATAGAGGGCTATGAGACTTAGACCTGAGTGCAAAAATGGAGGCTCTAGCCCCTTCCAGAGCTGAGATATCGAAACTCAAAAATTCGGCCCGAAAAAAAAAACGACAGTGGTACCCCTTACGGTTTTTTTTTGGGCGAAAAATTAAGTTTCTCCAATCTTCCCAAATTCTGATAGAGGGCCATGAGACTTAGACCTGAGTGCAAAAATGGAGAATCTAGCCCCTTCCAGAGCTGAGATATCGAAACTCAAAAATTCGGCCCGAAAAAAAAACGACAGTGGTACCCCTTACGTTTTTTTTTTGGGCGAAAAATTAACTTTCTCCAATCTTCCCAAATTCTGATAGAGGGCCATGAGACTTAGACCTGAGTGCAAAAATGGAGGCTCTAGCCCCTTCCAGATCTGAGATATCGAAACTCAAAAATTCGGCCCGAAAAAAAAAACGACAGTGGTACCCCTTACGTTTTTTTTTTTGGGCGAAAAATTAAGTTTCTCCAATCTTCCCAAATTCTGATAGAGGGCCATGAGACTTAGACCTGAGTGCAAAAATGGAGAATCTAGCCCCTTCCAGAGCTGAGATATCGAAACTCAAAAATTCGGCCCGAAAAAAAAAAACGACAGTGGTACCCCTTACGTTTTTTTTTTGGGCGAAAAATTAACTTTCTCCAATCTTCCCAAATTCTGATAGAGGGCCATGAGACTTAGACCTGAGTGCAAAAATGGAGGCTCTAGCCCCTTCCAGAGCTGAGATATCGAAACTCAAAAATTCGGCCCGAAAAAAAAAACGACAGTGGTACCCCTTACGTTTTTTTTTCGGGGGCGAAAAATTAAGTTTCTCCAATCTTCCCAAATTCTGATAGAGGGCCATGAGACTTAGACCTGAGTGCAAAAATGGAGGCTCTAGCCCCTTCCAGAGCTGAGATATCGAAACTCAAAAATTCGGCCCGAAAAAAAAAAACGACAGTGGTACCCCTTAGGTTTTTTTTTTTTGGCGAAAAATTAAGTTTCTCCAATCTTCCCAAATTCTGATAGAGGGCCATGAGACTTAGACCTGAGTGCAAAAATGGAGGCTCTAGCCCCTTCCAGAGCTGAGATATCGAAACTCAAAAATTCGGCCCGAAAAAAAAAAAACGACAGTGGTACCCATTACGTTTTTTTTTTGGGCGAAAAATTAACTTTCTCCAATCTTCCCAAATTCTGATAGAGGGCCATGAGACTTAGACCTGAGTGCAAAAATGGAGGCTCTAGCCCCTTCCAGAGCTGAGATATCGAAACTCAAAAATTCGGCCCGAAAAAAAAAAACGACAGTGGTACCCCTTACGTTTTTTTTTCGGGGGCGAAAAATTAAGTTTCTCCAATCTTCCCAAATTCTGATAGAGGGCCATGAGACTTAGACCTGAGTGCAAAAATGGAGGCTCTAGCCCCTTCCAGAGCTGAGATATTGAAACTCAAAAATTTGGCCCGAAAAAAAAAACGTTTTTTTTTCCCTTACTTTTTTTTTTTTGGGCGAAAAATTGAGTTTCTCCAATCTTCCCAAATTCTGATAGAGGGCCATGAGACTTAGACCTGAGTGCAAAAATGGAGGCTCTAGCCCCTTCCAGAGCTGAGATATCGAAACTCAAAAATTCGGCCCGAAAAAAAAAACGACAGTGGTACCCCTTACGTTTTTTTTTTGGGCGAAAAATTAAGTTTCTCCAATCTCCCCAAATTCTGATAGAGGGCCATGAGACTTAGACCTGAGTGCAAAAATGGAGGCTCTAGCCCCTTCCAGAGCTGAGATATCGAAACTCAAAAATTCGGCCCGAAAAAAAAAACGAAAGTGGTACCCCTTAGGTTTTTTTTTTTTGGGCAAAAAATTAAGTTTCTCCAATCTTCCCAAATTCTGATAGAGGGCCATGAGACTTAGACCTGAGTGCAAAAATGGAGGCTCTAGCCCCTTCCAGAGCTGAGATATCGAAACTCAAAAATTCGGCCCGAAAAAAAAAAACGACAGTGGTACCCCTTACGTTTTTTTTTTGGGCGAAAAATTAACTTTCTCCAATCTTCCCAAATTCTGATAGAGTGCCATGAGACTTAGACCTGAGTGCAAAAATTGAGGCTCTAGCCCCTTCCAGAGCTGAGATATCGAAACTCAAAAATTCGGCCCGAAAAAAAAAACGACAGTAATACCCCTTACGTTTTTTTTTTTGGGCGAAAAATTAAATTTCTCCAATCTTCCCAAATTCTGATAGAGGGCCATGAGACTTAGGCCTGAGTGCAAAAATGGAGGCTCTAGCCCCTTCCAGAGCTGAGATATCGAAACTCAAAAATTCGGCCCGAAAAAAAAAACGACAGTGGTACCCCTTACGTTTTTTTTTGGGCGAAAAATTAAGTTTCTCCAATCTCCCCAAATTCTGATAGAGGGCCATGAGACTTAGACCTGAGTGCAAAAATGGAGGCTCTAGCCCCTTCCAGAGCTGAGATATCGAAACTCAAAAATTCGGCCCGAAAAAAAAAACGACAGTGGTACCCCTTACGTTTTTTTTTGGGGCGAAAAATTAAGTTTCTCCAATCTCCCCAAATTCTGATAGAGGGCCATGAGACTTAGACCTGAGTGCAAAAATGGAGGCTCTAGCCCCTTCCAGAGCTGAGATATCGAAACTCAAAAATTCGGCCCGAAAAAAAAAACGACAGTGGTACCCCTTACGTTTTTTTTTGGGGGCGAAAAATTAAGTTTCTCCAATCTCCCCAAATTCTGATAGAGGGCCATGAGACTTAGACCTGAGTGCAAAAATGGAGGCTCTAGCCCCTTCCAGAGCTGAGATATCGAAACTCAAAAATTCGGCCCGAAAAAAAAAACGACAGTGGTACCCCTTACGTTTTTTTTTGGGGGCGAAAAATTAAGTTTCTCCAATCTTCCCAAATTCTGATAGAGGGCCATGAGACTTAGACCTGAGTGCAAAAATGGAGGCTCTAGCCCCTTCCAGAGCTGAGATATCGAAACTCAAAAATTCGGCCCGAAAAAAAAAAACGACAGTGGTACCCCTTAGGTTTTTTTTTTGGGCGAAAAATTAAGTTTCTCCAATCTTCCCAAATTCTGATAGAGGGCCATGAGACTTAGACCTGAGTGCAAAAATGGAGGCTCTAGCCCCTTCCAGAGCTGAGATATCGAAACTCAAAAATTCGGCCCGAAAAAAAAACGACAGTGGTACCCCTTACGTTTTTTTTTTGGGCGAAAAATTAACTTTCTCCAATCTTCCCAAATTCTGATAGAGGGCCATGAGACTTAGACCTAAGTGCAAAAATTGAGGCTCTAGCCCCTTCCAGAGCTGAGATATCGAAACTCAAAAATTCGGCCCGAAAAAAAAAACGACAGTGGTACCCCTTACGTTTTTTTTTTTTTGGGCGAAAAATTAAATTTCTCCAATCTTCCCAAATTCTGATAGAGGGCCATGAGACTTAGGCCTGAGTGCAAAAATGGAGGCTCTAGCCCCTTCCAGAGCTGAGATATCGAAACTCAAAAATTCGGCCCGAAAAAAAAAACGACAGTGGTACCCCTTGCGGTTTTTTTTTGGGCGAAAAATTAAGTTTCTCCAATCTCCCCAAATTCTGATAGAGGGCCATGAGACTTAGACCTGAGTGCAAAAATGGAGGCTCTAGCCCCTTCCAGAGCTGAGATATCGAAACTCAAAAATTCGGCCCGAAAAAAAAAAACGACAGTGGTACCCCTTACGGTTTTTTTTTTGGGCGAAAAATTAAGTTTCTCCAATCTTCCCAAATTCTGATAGAGGGCCATGAGACTTAGACCTGAGTGCAAAAATGGAGGCTCTAGCCCCTTCCAGAGCTGAGATATCGAAACTCAAACATTCGGCCCGAAAAAAAAACGACAGTGGTACCCCTTACGTTTTTTTTTTGGGCGAAAAATTAACTTTCTCCAATCTTCCCAAATTCTGATAGAGGGCCATGAGACTTAGACCTGAGTGCAAAAATGGAGGCTCTAGCCCCTTCCAGAGCTGAGATATCGAAACTCAAAAATATGGCCCGAAAAAAAAAACGACAGTGGTACCCCTTACGTTTTTTTTGGGGGGCGAAAAATTAAGTTTCTCCAATCTTCCCAAATTCTGATAGAGGGCCATGAGACTTAGACCTGAGTGCAAAAATGGAGGCTCTAGCCCCTTCCAGAGCTGAGATATCGAAACTCAAAAATTCGGCCCGAAAAAAAAAACGACAGTGGTACCCCTTAGGTTTTTTTTTTTGGGCGAAAAATTAAGTTTCTCCAATCTTCCCAAATTCTTATAGAGGGCCATGAGACTTAGACCTGAGTGCAAAAATGGAGGCTCTAGCCCCTTCCAGAGCTGAGATATCGAAACTCAAAAATTCGGCCCGAAAAAAAAACGACAGTGGTACCCCTTACGTTTTTTTTTTTGGGCGAAAAATTAACTTTCTCCAATCTTCCCAAATTCTGATAGAGGGCCATGAGACTTAGACCTGAGTGCAAAAATTGAGGCTCTAGCCCCTTCCAGAGCTGAGATATCGAAACTCAAAAATTCGGCCCGAAAAAAAAAACGACAGTGGTACCCCTTACGTTTTTTTTTGGGCGAAAAATTAAGTTTCTCCAATCTCCCCAAATTCTGATAGAGGGCCATGAGACTTAGACCTGAGTGCAAAAATGGAGGCTCTAGCCCCTTCCAGAGCTGAGATATCGAAACTCAAAAATTCGGCCCGAAAAAAAAAACGACAGTGGTACCCCTTACGTTTTTTTTTTGGGCGAAAAATTAAGTTTCTCCAATCTCCCCAAATTCTGATAGAGGGCCATGAGACTTAGACCTGAGTGCAAAAATGGAGGCTCTAGCCCCTTCCAGAGCTGAGATATCGAAACTCAAAAATTCGGCCCGAAAAAAAAAACGACAGTGGTACCCCTTACGTTTTTTTTGGGGGGCGAAAAATTAAGTTTCTCCAATCTCCCCAAATTCTGATAGAGGGCCATGAGACTTAGACCTGAGTGCAAAAATGGAGGCTCTAGCCCCTTCCAGAGCTGAGATATCGAAACTCAAAAATTCGGCCCGAAAAAAAAAACGACAGTGGTACCCCTTACGTTTTTTTTTGGGGGCGAAAAATTAAGTTTCTCCAATCTTCCCAAATTCTGATAGAGGGCCATGAGACTTAGACCTGAGTGCAAAAATGGAGGCTCTAGCCCCTTCCAGAGCTGAGATATCGAAACTCAAAAATTCGGCCCGAAAAAAAAAACGACAGTGGTACCCCTTAGGTTTTTTTTTTGGGCGAAAAATTAAGTTTCTCCAATCTTCCCAAATTCTGATAGAGGGCCATGAGACTTAGACCTGAGTGCAAAAATGGAGGCTCTAGCCCCTTCCAGAGCTGAGATATCGAAACTCAAAAATTCGGCCCGAAAAAAAAACGACAGTGGTACCCCTTACGTTTTTTTTTTGGGCGAAAAATTAACTTTCTCCAATCTTCCCAAATTCTGATAGAGGACCATGAGACTTAGACCTAAGTGCAAAAATTGAGGCTCTAGCCCCTTCCAGAGCTGAGATATCGAAACTCAAAAATTCGGCCCGAAAAAAAAAAACGACAGTGGTACCCCTTACGTTTTTTTTTTTTTGGGCGAAAAATTAAATTTCTCCAATCTTCCCAAATTCTGATAGAGGGCCATGAGACTTAGGCCTGAGTGCAAAAATGGAGGCTCTAGCCCCTTCCAGAGCTGAGATATCGAAACTCAAAAATTCGGCCCGAAAAAAAAAACGACAGTGGTACCCCTTGCGGTTTTTTTTTGGGCGAAAAATTAAGTTTCTCCAATCTCCCCAAATTCTGATAGAGGGCCATGAGACTTAGACCTGAGTGCAAAAATGGAGGCTCTAGCCCCTTCCAGAGCTGAGATATCGAAACTCAAAAATTCGGCCCGAAAAAAAAAAACGACAGTGGTACCCCTTACGGTTTTTTTTTTGGGCGAAAAATTAAGTTTCTCCAATCTTCCCAAATTCTGATAGAGGGCCATGAGACTTAGACCTGAGTGCAAAAATGGAGGCTCTAGCCCCTTCCAGAGCTGAGATATCGAAACTCAAAAATATGGCCCGAAAAAAAAAACGACAGTGGTACCCCTTACGTTTTTTTTGGGGGGCGAAAAATTAAGCTTCTCCAATCTTCCCAAATTCTGATAGAGGGCCATGAGACTTAGACCTGAGTGCAAAAATGGAGGCTCTAGCCCCTTCCAGAGCTGAGATATCGAAACTCAAAAATTCGGCCCGAAAAAAAAAAACGACAGTGGTACCCCTTAGGTTTTTTTTTTTGGGCGAAAAATTAAGTTTCTCCAATCTTCCCAAATTCTGATAGAGGGCCATGAGACTTAGACCTGAGTGCAAAAATGGAGGCTCTAGCCCCTTCCAGAGCTGAGATATCGAAACTCAAAAATTCGGCCCGAAAAAAAAACGACAGTGGTACCCCTTACGTTTTTTTTTTGGGCGAAAAATTAACTTTCTCCAATCTTCCCAAATTCTGATAGAGGGCCATGAGACTTAGACCTGAGTGCAAAAATTGAGGCTCTAGCCCCTTCCAGAGCTGAGATATCGAAACTCAAACATTCGGCCCGAAAAAAAAAACGACAGTGGTACCCCTTACGTTTTTTTTTTTTGGGCGAAAAATTAAATTTCTCCAATCTTCCCAAATTCTGATAGAGGGCCATGAGACTTAGGCCTGAGTGCAAAAATGGAGGCTCTAGCCCCTTCCAGAGCTGAGATATCGAAACTCAAAAATTCGGCCCGAAAAAAAAAACGACAGTGGTACCCCTTACGTTTTTTTTTGGGCGAAAAATTAAGTTTCTCCAATCTCCCCAAATTCTGATAGAGGGCCATGAGACTTAGACCTGAGTGCAAAAATGGAGGCTCTAGCCCCTTCCAGAGCTGAGATATCGAAACTCAAAAATTCGGCCCGAAAAAAAAAACGACAGTGGTACCCCTTACGTTTATTTTTTGGGCGAAAAATTAAGTTTCTCCAATCTTCCCAAATTCTGATAGAGGGCTATGAGACTTAGACCTGAGTGCAAAAATGGAGGCTCTAGCCCCTTCCAGAGCTGAGATATCGAAACTCAAAAATTCGGCCCGAAAAAAAAAACGACAGTGGTACCCCTTACGGTTTTTTTTTGGGCGAAAAATTAAGTTTCTCCAATCTTCCCAAATTCTGATAGAGGGCCATGAGACTTAGACCTGAGTGCAAAAATGGAGAATCTAGCCCCTTCCAGAGCTGAGATATCGAAACTCAAAAATTCGGCCCGAAAAAAAAACGACAGTGGTACCCCTTACGTTTTTTTTTTGGGCGAAAAATTAACTTTCTCCAATCTTCCCAAATTCTGATAGAGGGCCATGAGACTTAGACCTGAGTGCAAAAATGGAGGCTCTAGCCCCTTCCAGATCTGAGATATCGAAACTCAAAAATTCGGCCCGAAAAAAAAAACGACAGTGGTACCCCTTACGTTTTTTTTTTTGGGCGAAAAATTAAGTTTCTCCAATCTTCCCAAATTCTGATAGAGGGCCATGAGACTTAGACCTGAGTGCAAAAATGGAGAATCTAGCCCCTTCCAGAGCTGAGATATCGAAACTCAAAAATTCGGCCCGAAAAAAAAAAACGACAGTGGTACCCCTTACGTTTTTTTTTTGGGCGAAAAATTAACTTTCTCCAATCTTCCCAAATTCTGATAGAGGGCCATGAGACTTAGACCTGAGTGCAAAAATGGAGGCTCTAGCCCCTTCCAGAGCTGAGATATTGAAACTCAAAAATTCGGCCCGAAAAAAAAAACGACAGTGGTACCCCTTACGTTTATTTTTTGGGCGAAAAATTAAGTTTCTCCAATCTTCCCAAATTCTGATAGAGGGCTATGAGACTTAGACCTGAGTGCAAAAATGGAGGCTCTAGCCCCTTCCAGAGCTGAGATATCGAAACTCAAAAATTCGGCCCGAAAAAAAAACGACAGTGGTACCCCTTACGTTTATTTTTTGGGCGAAAAATTAAGTTTCTCCAATCTTCCCAAATTCTGATAGAGGGCTATGAGACTTAGACCTGAGTGCAAAAATGGAGGCTCTAGCCCCTTCCAGAGCTGAGATATCGAAACTCAAACATTCGGCCCGAAAAAAAAACGACAGTGGTACCCCTTACGGGTTTTTTTTGGGCGAAAAATTAAGTTTCTCCAATCTTCCCAAATTCTGATAGAGGGCCATGAGACTTAGACCTGAGTGCAAAAATGGAGAATCTAGCCCCTTCCAGAGCTGAGATATCGAAACTCAAAAATTCGGCCCGAAAAAAAAACGACAGTGGTACCCCTTACGTTTTTTTTTTGGGCGAAAAATTAACTTTCTCCAATCTTCCCAAATTCTGATAGAGGGCCATGAGACTTAGACCTGAGTGCAAAAATGGAGGCTCTAGCCCCTTCCAGAGCTGAGATATCGAAACTCAAAAATTCGGCCCGAAAAAAAAAACGACAGTGGTACCCCTTACGTTTTTTTTTTGGGCGAAAAATTAAGTTTCTCCAATCTTCCCAAATTCTGATAGAGGGTCATGAGACTTAGACCTGAGTGCAAAAATGGAGGCTCTAGCCCCTTCCAGAGCTGAGATATCGAAACTCAAAAATTCGGCCCGAAAAAAAAAAACGACAGTGGTACCCCTTACGTTTTTTTTTTTGGGCGAAAAATTAAGTTTCTCCAATCTTCCCAAATTCTGATAGAGGGCCATGAGACTTAGACCTGAGTGCAAAAATGGAGGCTCTAGCCCCTTCCAGAGCTGAGATATCGAAACTCAAAAATTCGGCCCGAAAAAAAAACGACAGTGGTACCCCTTACGTTTTTTTTTTGGGCGAAAAATTAAGTTTCTCCAATCTCCCCAAATTCTGATAGAGGGCCATGAGACTTAGACCTGAGTGCAAAAATGGAGGCTCTAGCCCCTTCCAGAGCTGAGATATCGAAACTCAAAAATTCGGCCCGAAAAAAAAAACGACAGTGGTACCTCTTACGTTTTTTTTTTTGGGGCGAAAAATTAAGTTTCTCCAATCTTCCCAAATTCTGATAGAGGGCCATGAGACTTAGACCTGAGTGCAAAAATGGAGGCTCTAGCCCCTTCCAGAGCTGAGATATCGAAACTCAAAAATTCGGCCCGAAAAAAAAAAACGACAGTGGTACCCCTTAGGTTTTTTTTTTTTGGGCGAAAAATTAAGTTTCTCCAATCTTCCCAAATTCTGATAGAGGGCCATGAGACTTAGACCTGAGTGCAAAAATGGAGGCTCTAGCCCCTTCCAGAGCTGAGATATCGAAACTCAAAAATTCGGCCCGAAAAAAAAACGACAGTGGTACCCCTTACGTTTTTTTTTTTGGGCGAAAAATTAACTTTCTCCAATCTTCCCAAATTCTGATAGAGGGCCATGAGACTTAGACCTGAGTGCAAAAATGGAGGCTCTAGCCCCTTCCAGATCTGAGATATCGAAACTCAAAAATTCGGCCCGAAAAAAAAAACGACAGTGGTACCCCTTACGTTTTTTTTTTTGGGCGAAAAATTAAATTTCTCCAATCTTCCCAAATTCTGATAGAGGGCCATGAGACTTAGGCCTGAGTGCAAAAATGGAGGCTCTAGCCCCTTCCAGAGCTGAGATATCGAAACTCAAAAATTCGGCCCGAAAAAAAAAACGACAGTGGTACCCCTTACGTTTTTTTTTTGGGCGAAAAATTAAGTTTCTCCAATCTCCCCAAATTCTGATAGAGGGCCATGAGACTTAGACCTGAGTGCAAAAATGGAGGCTCTAGCCCCTTCCAGAGCTGAGATATCGAAACTCAAAAATTCGGCCCGAAAAAAAAAACGACAGTGGTACCCCTTACGTTTATTTTTTGGGCGAAAAATTAAGTTTCTCCAATCTTCCCAAATTCTGATAGAGGGCTATGAGACTTAGACCTGAGTGCAAAAATGGAGGCTCTAGCCCCTTCCAGAGCTGAGATATCGAAACTCAAAAATTCGGCCCGAAAAAAAAACGACAGTGGTACCCCTTACGTTTTTTTTTTTGGGCGAAAAATTAAGTTTCTCCAATCTTCCCAAATTCTGATAGAGGGCCATGAGACTTAGACCTGAGTGCAAAAATGGAGGCTCTAGCCCCTTCCAGAGCTGAGATATCGAAACTCAAAAATTCGGCCCGAAAAAAAAAACGACAGTGGTACCCCTTACGTTTTTTTTTTTGGGCGAAAAATTAAGTTTCTCCAATCTTCCCAAATTCTGATAGAGGGTCATGAGACTTAGACCTGAGTGCAAAAATGGAGGCTCTAGCCCCTTCCAGAGCTGAGATATCGAAACTCAAAAATTCGGCCCGAAAAAAAAAACGACAGTGGTACCCCTTACGTTTTTTTTTTGGGTGAAAAATTAAGTTTCTCCAATCTTCCCAAATTCTGATAGAGGGCCATGAGACTTAGACCTGAGTGCAAAAATGGAGGCTCTAGCCCCTTCCAGAGCTGAGATATCGAAACTCAAAAATTCGGCCCGAAAAAAAAACGACAGTGGTACTCCTTACGTTTTTTTTTGGGGCGAAAAATTAAGTTTCTCCAATCTTCCCAAATTCTGATAGAGGGCCATGAGACTTAGACCTGAGTGCAAAAATGGAGGCTCTAGCCCCTTCCAGAGCTGAGATATCGAAACTCAAAAATTCAGCCCGAAAAAAAAACGACAGTGGTACCCCTTACGTTTTTTTTTTTGGGCGAAAAATTAAGTTTCTCCAATCTTCCCAAATTCTGATAGAGGGCCATGAGACTTATACCTGAGTGCAAAAATGGAGGCTCTAGCCCCTCCCAGAGCTGAGATATCGAAACTCAAAAATTCGGCCCGAAAAAAAACAACGACAGTGGTACCCCTTACGTTTTTTTTTCGGGGGCGAAAAATTAAGTTTCTCCAATCTTCCCAAATTCTGATAGAGGGCCATGAGACTTAGACCTGAGTGCAAAAATGGAGGCTCTAGCCCCTTCCAGAGCTGAGATATCGAAACTCAAAAATTTGGCCCGAAAAAAAAAACGACAGTGGTACCCCTTACGTTTGTTTTTTTTTGGGCGAAAAATTGAGTTTCTCCAATCTTCCCAAATTCTGATAGAGGGCCATGAGACTTATACCTGAGTGCAAAAATGGAGGCTCTAGCCCCTTCCAGAGCTGAGATATCGAAACTCAAAAATTCGGCCCGAAAAAAAAAAACGACAGTGGTACCCCTTACGTTTTTTTTTTGGGCGAAAAATTAACTTTCTCCAATCTTCCCAAATTCTGATAGAGGGCCATGAGACTTAGACCTGAGTGCAAAAATGGAGGCTCTAGCCCCTTCCAGAGCTGAGATATCGAAACTCAAAAATTTGGCCCGAAAAAAAAAACGACAGTGGTACCCCTTACGTTTTTTTTTTGGGGGGCGAAAAATTAAGTTTCTCCAATCTTCCCAAATTCTGATAGAGGGCCATGAGACTTAGACCTGAGTGCAAAAATGGAGGCTCTAGCCCCTTCCAGAGCTGAGATATCGAAACTCAAAAATTCGGCCCGAAAAAAAAAAACGACAGTGGTACCCCTTAGGTTTTTTTTTTTGGGCGAAAAATTAAGTTTCTCCAATCTTCCCAAATTCTGATAGAGGGCCATGAGACTTAGACCTGAGTGCAAAAATGGAGGCTCTAGCCCCTTCCAGAGCTGAGATATCGAAACTCAAAAATTCGGCCCGAAAAAAAAACGACAGTGGTACCCCTTACGTTTTTTTTTTTGGGCGAAAAATTAACTTTCTCCAATCTTCCCAAATTCTGATAGAGGGCCATGAGACTTAGACCTGAGTGCAAAATTGAGGCTCTAGCCCCTTCCAGAGCTGAGATATCGAAACTCAAAAATTCGGCCCGAAAAAAAAAACGACAGTGGTACCCCTTACGTTTTTTTTTTTTGGGCGAAAAAATAAATTTCTCCAATCTTCCCAAATTCTGATAGAGGGCCATGAGACTTAGGCCTGAGTGCAAAAATGGAGGCTCTAGCCCCTTCCAGAGCTGAGATATCGAAACTCAAAAATTCGGCCCGAAAAAAAAAACGACAGTGGTACCCCTTACGTTTTTTTTTGGGCGAAAAATTAAGTTTCTCCAATCTCCCCAAATTCTGATAGAGGGCCATGAGACTTAGACCTGAGTGCAAAAATGGAGGCTCTAGCCCCTTCCAGAGCTGAGATATCGAAACTCAAAAATTCGGCCCGAAAAAAAAACGACAGTGGTACCCCTTACGTTTATTTTTTGGGCGAAAAATTAAGTTTCTCCAATCTTCCCAAATTCTGATAGAGGGCTATGAGACTTAGACCTGAGTGCAAAAATGGAGGCTCTAGCCCCTTCCAGAGCTGAGATATCGAAACTCAAAAATTCGGCCCGAAAAAAAAAACGACAGTGGTACCCCTTACGGTTTTTTTTTGGGCGAAAAATTAAGTTTCTCCAATCTTCCCAAATTCTGATAGAGGGCCATGAGACTTAGACCTGAGTGCAAAAATGGAGGCTCTAGCCCCTTCCAGAGCTGAGATATCGAAACTCAAAAATTCGGCCCGAAAAAAAAACGACAGTGGTACCCCTTACGTTTTTTTTTTGGGCGAAAAATTAACTTTCTCCAATCTTCCCAAATTCTGATAGAGGGCCATGAGACTTAGACCTGAGTGCAAAAATGGAGGCTCTAGCCCCTTCCAGAGCTGAGATATCGAAACTCAAAAATTCGGCCCGAAAAAAAAAACGACAGTGGTACCCCTTACGTTTTTTTTTTTGGGCGAAAAATTAAGTTTCTCCAATCTTCCCAAATTCTGATAGAGGGCCATGAGACTTAGACCTGAGTGCAAAAATGGAGGCTCTAGCCCCTTCCAGAGCTGAGATATCGAAACTCAAAAATTTGGCCCGAAAAAAAAAACG
The DNA here is from genome assembly GCF_988280905.1 of Pimephales promelas. Classification (NCBI taxonomy): domain Eukaryota; kingdom Metazoa; phylum Chordata; class Actinopteri; order Cypriniformes; family Leuciscidae; genus Pimephales; species Pimephales promelas. Next base: position 13,981,513 of record NC_142775.1, on the reverse strand, counting down.
ACAGTGGTACCCCTTACATTTTTTTTTTGGGCGAAAAATTAAGTTTCTCCAATCTTCCCAAATTCTGATAGAGGGCCATGAGACTTAGACCTGAGTGCAAAAATGGAGGCTCTAGCCCCTTCCAGAGCTGAGATATCGAAACTCAAAAATTCGGCCCGAAAAAAAAAACGACAGTGGTACCCCTTACGTTTTTTTGGGGGGGCGAAAAATTAAGTTTCTCCAATCTTCCCAAATTCTGATAGAGGGCCATGAGACTTAGACCTGAGTGCAAAAATGGAGGCTCTAGCCCCTTCCAGAGCTGAGATATCGAAACTCAAAAATTCGGCCCGAAAAAAAAAACGACAGTGGTACCCCTTACGTTTTTTTTTTTGGGCGAAAAATTAAGTTTCTCCAATCTTCCCAAATTCTGATAGAGGGCCATGAGACTTAGACCTGAGTGCAAAAATGGAGGCTCTAGCCCCTTCCAGAGCTGAGATATCGAAACTCAAAAATTCGGCCCAAAAAAAAACGACAGTGGTACCCCTTACGTTTTTTTTTTGGGCGAAAAATTAAGTTTCTCCAATCTCCCCAAATTCTGATAGAGGGCCATGAGACTTAGACCTGAGTGCAAAAATGGAGGCTCTAGCCCCTTCCAGAGCTGAGATATCGAAACTCAAAAATTCGGCCCGAAAAAAAAAAACGACAGTGGTACCCCTTACGTTTTTTTTGGGGGGGGCGAAAAATTAAGTTTCTCCAATCTTCCCAAATTCTGATAGAGGGCCATGAGACTTAGACCTGAGTGCAAAAATGGAGGCTCTAGCCCCTTCCAGAGCTGAGATATCGAAACTCAAAAATTCGGCCCGAAAAAAAAAAACGACAGTGGTACCCCTTAGGTTTTTTTTTTTTGGCGAAAAATTAAGTTTCTCCAATCTTCCCAAATTCTGATAGAGGGCCATGAGACTTAGACCTGAGTACAAAAATGGAGGCTCTAGCCCCTTCCAGAGCTGAGATATCGAAACTCAAAAATTCGGCCCGAAAAAAAAAACGACAGTGGTACTCCTTACGTTTTTTTTTGGGGGCGAAAAATTAAGTTTCTCCAATCTTCCCAAATTCTGATAGAGGGCCATGAGACTTAGACCTGAGTGCAAAAATGGAGAATCTAGCCCCTTCCAGAGCTGAGATATCGAAACTCAAAAATTCGGCCCGAAAAAAAAAAACGACAGTGGTACCCCTTACGTTTTTTTTTTGGGCGAAAAATTAACTTTCTCCAATCTTCCCAAATTCTGATAGAGGGCCATGAGACTTAGGCCTGAGTGCAAAAATGGAGGCTCTAGCCCCTTCCAGAGCTGAGATATCGAAACTCAAAAATTCGGCCCGAAAAAAAAAACGACAGTGGTACCCCTTACGTTTTTTTTTTGGGCGAAAAATTAAGTTTCTCCAATCTCCCCAAATTCTGATAGAGGGCCATGAGACTTAGACCTGAGTGCAAAAATGGAGGCTCTAGCCCCTTCCAGAGCTGAGATATCGAAACTCAAAAATTCGGCCCGAAAAAAAAACGACAGTGGTACCCCTTACGTTTATTTTTTGGGCGAAAAATTAAGTTTCTCCAATCTTCCCAAATTCTGATAGAGGGCTATGAGACTTAGACCTGAGTGCAAAAATGGAGGCTCTAGCCCCTTCCAGAGCTGAGATATCGAAACTCAAAAATTCGGCCCGAAAAAAAAACGACAGTGGTACCCCTTACGTTTTTTTTTTTGGGCGAAAAATTAAGTTTCTCCAATCTTCCCAAATTCTGATAGAGGGCCATGAGACTTAGACCTGAGTGCAAAAATGGAGGCTCTAGCCCCTTCCAGAGCTGAGATATCGAAACTCAAAAATTCGGCCCGAAAAAAAAAACGACAGTGGTACCCCTTACGTTTTTTTTTTTGGGCGAAAAATTAAGTTTCTCCAATCTTCCCAAATTCTGATAGAGGGTCATGAGACTTAGACCTGAGTGCAAAAATGGAGGCTCTAGCCCCTTCCAGAGCTGAGATATCGAAACTCAAAAATTCGGCCCGAAAAAAAAAACGACAGTGGTACCCCTTACGTTTTTTTTTTGGGTGAAAAATTAAGTTTCTCCAATCTTCCCAAATTCTGATAGAGGGCCATGAGACTTAGACCTGAGTGCAAAAATGGAGGCTCTAGCCCCTTCCAGAGCTGAGATATCGAAACTCAAAAATTCGGCCCGAAAAAAAAACGACAGTGGTACTCCTTACGTTTTTTTTTGGGGCGAAAAATTAAGTTTCTCCAATCTTCCCAAATTCTGATAGAGGGCCATGAGACTTAGACCTGAGTGCAAAAATGGAGGCTCTAGCCCCTTCCAGAGCTGAGATATCGAAACTCAAAAATTCAGCCCGAAAAAAAAACGACAGTGGTACCCCTTACGTTTTTTTTTTTGGGCGAAAAATTAAGTTTCTCCAATCTTCCCAAATTCTGATAGAGGGCCATGAGACTTATACCTGAGTGCAAAAATGGAGGCTCTAGCCCCTCCCAGAGCTGAGATATCGAAACTCAAAAATTCGGCCCGAAAAAAAAAAACGACAGTGGTACCCCTTACGTTTTTTTTTCGGGGGCGAAAAATTAAGTTTCTCCAATCTTCCCAAATTCTGATAGAGGGCCATGAGACTTAGACCTGAGTGCAAAAATGGAGGCTCTAGCCCCTTCCAGAGCTGAGATATCGAAACTCAAAAATTTGGCCCGAAAAAAAAAACGACAGTGGTACCCCTTACGTTTGTTTTTTTTTGGGCGAAAAATTGAGTTTCTCCAATCTTCCCAAATTCTGATAGAGGGCCATGAGACTTATACCTGAGTGCAAAAATGGAGGCTCTAGCCCCTTCCAGAGCTGAGATATCGAAACTCAAAAATTCGGCCCGAAAAAAAAAAACGACAGTGGTACCCCTTACGTTTTTTTTTTGGGCGAAAAATTAACTTTCTCCAATCTTCCCAAATTCTGATAGAGGGCCATGAGACTTAGACCTGAGTGCAAAAATGGAGGCTCTAGCCCCTTCCAGAGCTGAGATATCGAAACTCAAAAATTTGGCCCGAAAAAAAAAACGACAGTGGTACCCCTTACGTTTTTTTTTTGGGGGGCGAAAAATTAAGTTTCTCCAATCTTCCCAAATTCTGATAGAGGGCCATGAGACTTAGACCTGAGTGCAAAAATGGAGGCTCTAGCCCCTTCCAGAGCTGAGATATCGAAACTCAAAAATTCGGCCCGAAAAAAAAAAACGACAGTGGTACCCCTTAGGTTTTTTTTTTTGGGCGAAAAATTAAGTTTCTCCAATCTTCCCAAATTCTGATAGAGGGCCATGAGACTTAGACCTGAGTGCAAAAATGGAGGCTCTAGCCCCTTCCAGAGCTGAGATATCGAAACTCAAAAATTCGGCCCGAAAAAAAAACGACAGTGGTACCCCTTACGTTTTTTTTTTTGGGCGAAAAATTAACTTTCTCCAATCTTCCCAAATTCTGATAGAGGGCCATGAGACTTAGACCTGAGTGCAAAATTGAGGCTCTAGCCCCTTCCAGAGCTGAGATATCGAAACTCAAAAATTCGGCCCGAAAAAAAAAACGACAGTGGTACCCCTTACGTTTTTTTTTTTTGGGCGAAAAAATAAATTTCTCCAATCTTCCCAAATTCTGATAGAGGGCCATGAGACTTAGGCCTGAGTGCAAAAATGGAGGCTCTAGCCCCTTCCAGAGCTGAGATATCGAAACTCAAAAATTCGGCCCGAAAAAAAAACGACAGTGGTACCCCTTACGTTTTTTTTTGGGCGAAAAATTAAGTTTCTCCAATCTCCCCAAATTCTGATAGAGGGCCATGAGACTTAGACCTGAGTGCAAAAATGGAGGCTCTAGCCCCTTCCAGAGCTGAGATATCGAAACTCAAAAATTCGGCCCGAAAAAAAAACGACAGTGGTACCCCTTACGTTTATTTTTTGGGCGAAAAATTAAGTTTCTCCAATCTTCCCAAATTCTGATAGAGGGCTATGAGACTTAGACCTGAGTGCAAAAATGGAGGCTCTAGCCCCTTCCAGAGCTGAGATATCGAAACTCAAAAATTCGGCCCGAAAAAAAAAACGACAGTGGTACCCCTTACGGTTTTTTTTTGGGCGAAAAATTAAGTTTCTCCAATCTTCCCAAATTCTGATAGAGGGCCATGAGACTTAGACCTGAGTGCAAAAATGGAGGCTCTAGCCCCTTCCAGAGCTGAGATATCGAAACTCAAAAATTCGGCCCGAAAAAAAAACGACAGTGGTACCCCTTACGTTTTTTTTTTGGGCGAAAAATTAACTTTCTCCAATCTTCCCAAATTCTGATAGAGGGCCATGAGACTTAGACCTGAGTGCAAAAATGGAGGCTCTAGCCCCTTCCAGAGCTGAGATATCGAAACTCAAAAATTCGGCCCGAAAAAAAAAACGACAGTGGTACCCCTTACGTTTTTTTTTTTGGGCGAAAAATTAAGTTTCTCCAATCTTCCCAAATTCTGATAGAGGGCCATGAGACTTAGACCTGAGTGCAAAAATGGAGGCTCTAGCCCCTTCCAGAGCTGAGATATCGAAACTCAAAAATTTGGCCCGAAAAAAAAAACGACAGTGGTACCCCTTACATTTTTTTTTTGGGCGAAAAATTAAGTTTCTCCAATCTTCCCAAATTCTGATAGAGGGCCATGAGACTTAGACCTGAGTGCAAAAATGGAGGCTCTAGCCCCTTCCAGAGCTGAGATATCGAAACTCAAAAATTCGGCCCGAAAAAAAAAACGACAGTGGTACCCCTTACGTTTTTTTGGGGGGGCGAAAAATTAAGTTTCTCCAATCTTCCCAAATTCTGATAGAGGGCCATGAGACTTAGACCTGAGTGCAAAAATGGAGGCTCTAGCCCCTTCCAGAGCTGAGATATCGAAACTCAAAAATTCGGCCCGAAAAAAAAAACGACAGTGGTACCCCTTACGTTTTTTTTTTTGGGCGAAAAATTAAGTTTCTCCAATCTTCCCAAATTCTGATAGAGGGCCATGAGACTTAGACCTGAGTGCAAAAATGGAGGCTCTAGCCCCTTCCAGAGCTGAGATATCGAAACTCAAAAATTCGGCCCAAAAAAAAAACGACAGTGGTACCCCTTACGTTTTTTTTTTGGGCGAAAAATTAAGTTTCTCCAATCTCCCCAAATTCTGATAGAGGGCCATGAGACTTAGACCTGAGTGCAAAAATGGAGGCTCTAGCCCCTTCCAGAGCTGAGATATCGAAACTCAAAAATTCGGCCCGAAAAAAAAAAACGACAGTGGTACCCCTTACGTTTTTTTTTGGGGGGCGAAAAATTAAGTTTCTCCAATCTTCCCAAATTCTGATAGAGGGCCATGAGACTTAGACCTGAGTGCAAAAATGGAGGCTCTAGCCCCTTCCAGAGCTGAGATATCGAAACTCAAAAATTCGGCCCGAAAAAAAAAAACGACAGTGGTACCCCTTAGGTTTTTTTTTTTTGGCGAAAAATTAAGTTTCTCCAATCTTCCCAAATTCTGATAGAGGGCCATGAGACTTAGACCTGAGTACAAAAATGGAGGCTCTAGCCCCTTCCAGAGCTGAGATATCGAAACTCAAAAATTCGGCCCGAAAAAAAAAACGACAGTGGTACTCCTTACGTTTTTTTTTGGGGGCGAAAAATTAAGTTTCTCCAATCTTCCCAAATTCTGATAGAGGGCCATGAGACTTAGACCTGAGTGCAAAAATGGAGAATCTAGCCCCTTCCAGAGCTGAGATATCGAAACTCAAAAATTCGGCCCGAAAAAAAAAAACGACAGTGGTACCCCTTACGTTTTTTTTTTGGGCGAAAAATTAACTTTCTCCAATCTTCCCAAATTCTGATAGAGGGCCATGAGACTTAGACCTGAGTGCAAAAATGGAGGCTCTAGCCCCTTCCAGAGCTGAGATATCGAAACTCAAAAATTCGGCCCGAAAAAAAAAACGACAGTGGTACCCCTTACGTTTATTTTTTGGGCGAAAAATTAAGTTTCTCCAATCTTCCCAAATTCTGATAGAGGGCTATGAGACTTAGACCTGAGTGCAAAAATGGAGGCTCTAGCCCCTTCCAGAGCTGAGATATCGAAACTCAAAAATTCGGCCCGAAAAAAAAACGACAGTGGTACCCCTTACGTTTATTTTTTGGGCGAAAAATTAAGTTTCTCCAATCTTCCCAAATTCTGATAGAGGGCTATGAGACTTAGACCTGAGTGCAAAAATGGAGGCTCTAGCCCCTTCCAGAGCTGAGATATCGAAACTCAAAAATTCGGCCCGAAAAAAAAACGACAGTGGTACCCCTTACGTTTTTTTTTTGGGCGAAAAATTAAGTTTCTCCAATCTTCCCAAATTCTGATAGAGGGCCATGAGACTTAGACCTGAGTGCAAAAATGGAGGCTCTAGCCCCTTCCAGAGCTGAGATATCGAAACTCAAAAATTCGGCCCGAAAAAAAAAACGACAGTGGTACCCCTTACGTTTTTTTTTTTGGGCGAAAAATTAAGTTTCTCCAATCTTCCCAAATTCTGATAGAGGGTCATGAGACTTAGACCTGAGTGCAAAAATGGAGGCTCTAGCCCCTTCCAGAGCTGAGATATCGAAACTCAAAAATTCGGCCCGAAAAAAAAAAACGACAGTGGTACCCCTTACGTTTTTTTTTTTGGGCGAAAAATTAAGTTTCTCCAATCTTCCCAAATTCTGATAGAGGGCCATGAGACTTAGACCTGAGTGCAAAAATGGAGGCTCTAGCCCCTTCCAGAGCTGAGATATCGAAACTCAAAAATTCGGCCCGAAAAAAAAACGACAGTGGTACCCCTTACGTTTTTTTTTTGGGCGAAAAATTAAGTTTCTCCAATCTCCCCAAATTCTGATAGAGGGCCATGAGACTTAGACCTGAGTGCAAAAATGGAGGCTCTAGCCCCTTCCAGAGCTGAGATATCGAAACTCAAAAATTCGGCCCGAAAAAAAAAACGACAGTGGTACCTCTTACGTTTTTTTTTTTGGGGCGAAAAATTAAGTTTCTCCAATCTTCCCAAATTCTGATAGAGGGCCATGAGACTTAGACCTGAGTGCAAAAATGGAGGCTCTAGCCCCTTCCAGAGCTGAGATATCGAAACTCAAAAATTCGGCCCGAAAAAAAAAAACGACAGTGGTACCCCTTAGGTTTTTTTTTTTTGGGCGAAAAATTAAGTTTCTCCAATCTTCCCAAATTCTGATAGAGGGCCATGAGACTTAGACCTGAGTGCAAAAATGGAGGCTCTAGCCCCTTCCAGAGCTGAGATATCGAAACTCAAAAATTCGGCCCGAAAAAAAAACGACAGTGGTACCCCTTACGTTTTTTTTTTGGGCGAAAAATTAACTTTCTCCAATCTTCCCAAAATCTGATAGAGGGCCATGAGACTTAGACCTGAGTGCAAAAATGGAGGCTCTAGCCCCTTCCAGATCTGAGATATCGAAACTCAAAAATTCGGCCCGAAAAAAAAAACGACAGTGGTACCCCTTACGTTTTTTTTTTTGGGCGAAAAATTAAATTTCTCCAATCTTCCCAAATTCTGATAGAGGGCCATGAGACTTAGGCCTGAGTGCAAAAATGGAGGCTCTAGCCCCTTCCAGAGCTGAGATATCGAAACTCAAAAATTCGGCCCGAAAAAAAAAAACGACAGTGGTACCCCTTACGTTTTTTTTTTGGGCGAAAAATTAAGTTTCTCCAATCTCCCCAAATTCTGATAGAGGGCCATGAGACTTAGACCTGAGTGCAAAAATGGAGGCTCTAGCCCCTTCCAGAGCTGAGATATCGAAACTCAAAAATTCGGCCCGAAAAAAAAAACGACAGTGGTACCCCTTACGTTTATTTTTTGGGCGAAAAATTAAGTTTCTCCAATCTTCCCAAATTCTGATAGAGGGCTATGAGACTTAGACCTGAGTGCAAAAATGGAGGCTCTAGCCCCTTCCAGAGCTGAGATATCGAAACTCAAAAATTCGGCCCGAAAAAAAAACGACAGTGGTACCCCTTACGTTTTTTTTTTGGGCGAAAAATTAAGTTTCTCCAATCTTCCCAAATTCTGATAGAGGGCCATGAGACTTAGACCTGAGTGCAAAAATGAAGGCTCTAGCCCCTTCCAGAGCTGAGATATCGAAACTCAAAAATTCGGCCCGAAAAAAAAACGACAGTGGTACCCCTTACGTTTTTTTTTTTGGGCGAAAAATTAAGTTTCTCCAATCTTCCCAAATTCTGATAGAGGGTCATGAGACTTAGACCTGAGTGCAAAAATGGAGGCTCTAGCCCCTTCCAGAGCTGAGATATCGAAACTCAAAAATTCGGCCCGAAAAAAAAAACGACAGTGGTACCCCTTACGTTTTTTTTTTGGGTGAAAAATTAAGTTTCTCCAATCTTCCCAAATTCTGATAGAGGGCCATGAGACTTAGACCTGAGTGCAAAAATGGAGGCTCTAGCCCCTTCCAGAGCTGAGATATCGAAACTCAAAAATTCGGCCCGAAAAAAAAACGACAGTGGTACTCCTTACGTTTTTTTTTGGGGCGAAAAATTAAGTTTCTCCAATCTTCCCAAATTCTGATAGAGGGCCATGAGACTTAGACCTGAGTGCAAAAATGGAGGCTCTAGCCCCTTCCAGAGCTGAGATATCGAAACTCAAAAATTCGGCCCGAAAAAAAAACGACAGTGGTACCCCTTACGTTTTTTTTTTGGGCGAAAAATTAAGTTTCTCCAATCTTCCCAAATTCTGATAGAGGGCCATGAGACTTAGACCTGAGTGCAAAAATGGAGGCTCTAGCCCCTTCCAGAGCTGAGATATCGAAACTCAAAAATTCGGCCCGAAAAAAAAACGACAGTGGTACCCCTTACGTTTTTTTTTTTTGGGCGAAAAATTGAGTTTCTCCAATCTTCCCAAATTCTGATAGAGGGCCATGAGACTTATACCTGAGTGCAAAAATGGAGGCTCTAGCCCCTCCCAGAACTGAGATATCGAAACTCAAAAATTCGGCCCGAAAAAAAAAAACGACAGTGGTACCCCTTACGTTTTTTTTTCGGGGGCGAAAAATTAAGTTTCTCCAATCTTCCCAAATTCTGATAGAGGGCCATGAGACTTAGACCTGAGTGCAAAAATGGAGGCTCTAGCCCCTTCCAGAGCTGAGATATCGAAACTCAAAAATTTGGCCCGAAAAAAAAAACGACAGTGGTACCCCTTACGTTTGTTTTTTTTTTGGGCGAAAAATTGAGTTTCTCCAATCTTCCCAAATTCTGATAGAGGGCCATGAGACTTATACCTGAGTGCAAAAATGGAGGCTCTAGCCCCTTCCAGAGCTGAGATATCGAAACTCAAAAATTCGGCCCGAAAAAAAAAAACGACAGTGGTACCCCTTACGTTTTTTTTTTTGGGCGAAAAATTAACTTTCTCCAATCTTCCCAAATTCTGATAGAGGGCCATGAGACTTAGACCTGAGTGCAAAAATGGAGGCTCTAGCCCCTTCCAGAGCTGAGATATCGAAACTCAAAAATTCGGCCCGAAAAAAAAAAACGACAGTGGTACCCCTTACGTTTTTTTTTGGGCGAAAAATTAAGTTTCTCCAATCTCCCCAAATTCTGATAGAGGGCCATGAGACTTAGACCTGAGTGCAAAAATGGAGGCTCTAGCCCCTTCCAGAGCTGAGATATCGAAACTCAAAAATTCGGCCCGAAAAAAAAACGACAGTGGTACCCCTTACGTTTATTTTTTGGGCGAAAAATTAAGTTTCTCCAATCTTCCCAAATTCTGATAGAGGGCTATGAGACTTAGACCTGAGTGCAAAAATGGAGGCTCTAGCCCCTTCGAGAGCTGAGATATCGAAACTCAAAAATTCGGCCCGAAAAAAAAAACGACAGTGGTACCCCTTACGGTTTTTTTTTGGGCGAAAAATTAAGTTTCTCCAATCTTCCCAAATTCTGATAGAGGGCCATGAGACTTAGACCTGAGTGCAAAAATGGAGGCTCTAGCCCCTTCCAGAGCTGAGATATCGAAACTCAAAAATTCGGCCCGAAAAAAAAACGACAGTGGTACCCCTTACGTTTTTTTTTTGGGCGAAAAATTAACTTTCTCCAATCTTCCAAAATTCTGATAGAGGGCCATGAGACTTAGACCTGAGTGCAAAAATGGAGGCTCTAGCCCCTTCCAGAGCTGAGATATCGAAACTCAAAAATTCGGCCCGAAAAAAAAAAACGACAGTGGTACCCCTTACGTTTTTTTTTTTGGGCGAAAAATTAAGTTTCTCCAATCTTCCCAAATTCTGATAGAGGGCCATGAGACTTAGACCTGAGTGCAAAAATGGAGGCTCTAGCCCCTTCCAGAGCTGAGATATCGAAACTCAAAAATTCGGCCCGAAAAAAAAAACGACAGTGGTACTCCTTACGTTTTTTTTTTGGGGCGAAAAATTAAGTTTCTCCAATCTTCCCAAATTCTGATAGAGGGCCATGAGACTTAGACCTGAGTGCAAAAATGGAGGCTCTAGCCCCTTCCAGAGCTGAGATATCGAAACTCAAAAATTCGGCCCGAAAAAAAAAACGACAGTGGTACCCCTTACGTTTTTTTTTTTGGGCGAAAAATTAAGTTTCTCCAATCTTCCCAAATTCTGACAGAGGGCCATGAGACTTAGACCTGAGTGCAAAAATGGAGGCTCTAGCCCCTTCCAGAGCTGAGATATCGAAACTCAAAAATTCGGCCCGAAAAAAAAAAAGACAGTGGTACCCCTTACGTTTTTTTTTTTGGGCGAAAAATTAACTTTCTCCAATCTTCCAAAATTCTGATAGAGGGCCATGAGACTTAGACCTGAGTGCAAAAATGGAGGCTCTAGCCCCTTCCAGAGCTGAGATATCGAAACTCAAAAATTTGGCCCGAAAAAAAAAACGACAGTGGTACCCCTTACGTTTTTTTTGGGGGGGCGAAAAATTAAGTTTCTCCAATCTTCCCAAATTCTGATAGAGGGCCATGAGACTTAGACCTGAGTGCAAAAATGGAGGCTCTAGCCCCTTCCAGAGCTGAGATATCGAAACTCAAAAATTCGGCCCGAAAAAAAAAAACGACAGTGGTACCCCTTAGGTTTTTTTTTTTGGGCGAAAAATTAAGTTTCTCCAATCTTCCCAAATTCTGATAGAGGGCCATGAGACTTAGACCTGAGTGCAAAAATGGAGGCTCTAGCCCCTTCCAGAGCTGAGATATCGAAACTCAAAAATTTGGCCCGAAAAAAAAACGACAGTGGTACCCCTTACGTTTTTTTTTTTGGGCGAAAAATTAACTTTCTCCAATCTTCCCAAATTCTGATAGAGGGCCATGAGACTTAGACCTGAGTGCAAAATTGAGGCTCTAGCCCCTTCCAGAGCTGAGATATCGAAACTCAAAAATTCGGCCCGAAAAAAAAAACGACAGTGGTACCCCTTACGTTTTTTTTTTTTGGGCGAAAAAATAAATTTCTCCAATCTTCCCAAATTCTGATAGAGGGCCATGAGACTTAGGCCTGAGTGCAAAAATGGAGGCTCTAGCCCCTTCCAGAGCTGAGATATCGAAACTCAAAAATTCGGCCCGAAAAAAAAAAACGACAGTGGTACCCCTTACGTTTTTTTTTGGGCGAAAAATTAAGTTTCTCCAATCTCCCCAAATTCTGATAGAGGGCCATGAGACTTAGACCTGAGTGCAAAAATGGAGGCTCTAGCCCCTTCCAGAGCTGAGATATCGAAACTCAAAAATTCGGCCCGAAAAAAAAACGACAGTGGTACCCCTTACGTTTATTTTTTGGGCGAAAAATTAAGTTTCTCCAATCTTCCCAAATTCTGATAGAGGGCTATGAGACTTAGACCTGAGTGCAAAAATGGAGGCTCTAGCCCCTTCCAGAGCTGAGATATCGAAACTCAAAAATTCGGCCCGAAAAAAAAAACGACAGTGGTACCCCTTACGGTTTTTTTTTGGGCGAAAAATTAAGTTTCTCCAATCTTCCCAAATTCTGATAGAGGGCCATGAGACTTAGACCTGAGTGCAAAAATGGAGGCTCTAGCCCCTTCCAGAGCTGAGATATCGAAACTCAAAAATTCGGCCCGAAAAAAAAACGACAGTGGTACTCCTTACGTTTTTTTTTGGGGCGAAAAATTAAGTTTCTCCAATCTTCCCAAATTCTGATAGAGGGCCATGAGACTTAGACCTGAGTGCAAAAATGGAGGCTCTAGCCCCTTCCAGAGCTGAGATATCGAAACTCAAAAATTCGGCCCGAAAAAAAAACGACAGTGGTACCCCTTACGTTTTTTTTTTGGGCGAAAAATTAAGTTTCTCCAATCTTCCCAAATTCTGATAGAGGGCCATGAGACTTAGACCTGAGTGCAAAAATGGAGGCTCTAGCCCCTTCCAGAGCTGAGATATCGAAACTCAAAAATTCGGCCCGAAAAAAAAACGACAGTGGTACCCCTTACGTTTTTTTTTTTTGGGCGAAAAATTGAGTTTCTCCAATCTTCCCAAATTCTGATAGAGGGCCATGAGACTTATACCTGAGTGCAAAAATGGAGGCTCTAGCCCCTCCCAGAGCTGAGATATCGAAACTCAAAAATTCGGCCCGAAAAAAAAAAACGACAGTGGTACCCCTTACGTTTTTTTTCGGGGGCGAAAAATTAAGTTTCTCCAATCTTCCCAAAATCTGATAGAGGGCCATGAGACTTAGACCTGAGTGCAAAAATGGAGGCTCTAGCCCCTTCCAGAGCTGAGATATCGAAACTCAAAAATTTGGCCCGAAAAAAAAAACGACAGTGGTACCCCTTACGTTTGTTTTTTTTTTGGGCGAAAAATTGAGTTTCTCCAATCTTCCCAAATTCTGATAGAAGGCCATGAGACTTATACCTGAGTGCAAAAATGGAGGCTCTAGCCCCTTCCAGAGCTGAGATATCGAAACTCAAAAATTCGGCCCGAAAAAAAAAAACGACAGTGGTACCCCTTACGTTTTTTTTTTTGGGCGAAAAATTAACTTTCTCCAATCTTCCCAAATTCTGATAGAGGGCCATGAGACTTAGACCTGAGTGCAAAAATGGAGGCTCTAGCCCCTTCCAGAGCTGAGATATCGAAACTCAAAAATTCGGCCCGAAAAAAAAAACGACAGTGGTACCCCTTACGTTTTTTTTTGGGCGAAAAATTAAGTTTCTCCAATCTCCCCAAATTCTGATAGAGGGCCATGAGACTTAGACCTGAGTGCAAAAATGGAGGCTCTAGCCCCTTCCAGAGCTGAGATATCGAAACTCAAAAATTCGTCCCGAAAAAAAAACGACAGTGGTACCCCTTACGTTTATTTTTTGGGCGAAAAATTAAGTTTCTCCAATCTTCCCAAATTCTGATAGAGGGCTATGAGACTTAGACCTGAGTGCAAAAATGGAGGCTCTAGCCCCTTCGAGAGCTGAGATATCGAAACTCAAAAATTCGGCCCGAAAAAAAAAACGACAGTGGTACCCCTTACGGTTTTTTTTTGGGCGAAAAATTAAGTTTCTCCAATCTTCCCAAATTCTGATAGAGGGCCATGAGACTTAGACCTGAGTGCAAAAATGGAGGCTCTAGCCCCTTCCAGAGCTGAGATATCGAAACTCAAAAATTCGGCCCGAAAAAAAAACGACAGTGGTACCCCTTACGTTTTTTTTTTGGGCGAAAAATTAACTTTCTCCAATCTTCCCAAATTCTGATAGAGGGCCATGAGACTTAGACCTGAGTGCAAAAATGGAGGCTCTAGCCCCTTCCAGAGCTGAGATATCGAAACTCAAAAATTCGGCCCGAAAAAAAAAAACGACAGTGGTACCCCTTACGTTTTTTTTTTTGGGCGAAAAATTAAGTTTCTCCAATCTTCCCAAATTCTGATAGAGGGCCATGAGACTTAGACCTGAGTGCAAAAATGGAGGCTCTAGCACCTTCCAGAGCTGAGATATCGAAACTCAAAAATTTGGCCCGAAAAAAAAAACGACAGTGGTACCCCTTACATTTTTTTTTTGGGCGAAAAATTAAGTTTCTCCAATCTTCCCAAATTCTGATAGAGGGCCATGAGACTTAGACCTGAGTGCAAAAATGGAGGCTCTAGCCCCTTCCAGAGCTGAGATATCGAAACTCAAAAATTCGGCCCGAAAAAAAAAACGACAGTGGTACCCCTTACGTTTTTTTGGGGGGGCGAAAAATTAAGTTTCTCCAATCTTCCCAAATTCTGATAGAGGGCCATGAGACTTAGACCTGAGTGCAAAAATGGAGGCTCTAGCCCCTTCCAGAGCTGAGATATCGAAACTCAAAAATTCGGCCCGAAAAAAAAAACGACAGTGGTACCCCTTACGTTTTTTTTTTTGGGCGAAAAATTAAGTTTCTCCAATCTTCCCAAATTCTGATAGAGGGCCATGAGACTTAGACCTGAGTGCAAAAATGGAGGCTCTAGCCCCTTCCAGAGCTGAGATATCGAAACTCAAAAATTCGGCCCAAAAAAAAAACGACAGTGGTACCCCTTACGTTTTTTTTTTGGGCGAAAAATTAAGTTTCTCCAATCTCCCCAAATTCTGATAGAGGGCCATGAGACTTAGACCTGAGTGCAAAAATGGAGGCTCTAGCCCCTTCCAGAGCTGAGATATCGAAACTCAAAAATTCGGCCCGAAAAAAAAAAACGACAGTGGTACCCCTTACGTTTTTTTTTGGGGGGCGAAAAATTAAGTTTCTCCAATCTTCCCAAATTCTGATAGAGGGCCATGAGACTTAGACCTGAGTGCAAAAATGGAGGCTCTAGCCCCTTCCAGAGCTGAGATATCGAAACTCAAAAATTCGGCCCGAAAAAAAAAAACGACAGTGGTACCCCTTAGGTTTTTTTTTTTGGCGAAAAATTAAGTTTCTCCAATCTTCCCAAATTCTGATAGAGGGCCATGAGACTTAGACCTGAGTACAAAAATGGAGGCTCTAGCCCCTTCCAGAGCTGAGATATCGAAACTCAAAAATTCGGCCCGAAAAAAAAAACGACAGTGGTACTCCTTACGTTTTTTTTTTGGGGCGAAAAATTAAGTTTCTCCAATCTTCCCAAATTCTGATAGAGGGCCATGAGACTTAGACCTGAGTGCAAAAATGGAGGCTCTAGCCCCTTCCAGAGCTGAGATATCGAAACTCAAAAATTCGGCCCGAAAAAAAAAACGACAGTGGTACCCCTTACGTTTTTTTTTTTGGGCGAAAAATTAAGTTTCTCCAATCTTCCCAAATTCTGACAGAGGGCCATGAGACTTAGACCTGAGTGCAAAAATGGAGGCTCTAGCCCCTTCCAGAGCTGAGATATCGAAACTCAAAAATTCGGCCCGAAAAAAAAAACGACAGTGGTACCCCTTACGTTTTTTTTTTTGGGCGAAAAATTAACTTTCTCCAATCTTCCCAAATTCTGATAGAGGGCCATGAGACTTAGACCTGAGTGCAAAAATGGAGGCTCTAGCCCCTTCCAGAGCTGAGATATCGAAACTCAAAAATTTGGCCCGAAAAAAAAAACGACAGTGGTACCCCTTACGTTTTTTTTTGGGGGGCGAAAAATTAAGTTTCTCCAATCTTCCCAAATTCTGATAGAGGGCCATGAGACTTAGACCTGAGTGCAAAAATGGAGGCTCTAGCCCCTTCCAGAGCTGAGATATCGAAACTCAAAAATTCGGCCCGAAAAAAAAAAACGACAGTGGTACCCCTTAGGTTTTTTTTTTTGGGCGAAAAATTAAGTTTCTCCAATCTTCCCAAATTCTGATAGAGGGCCATGAGACTTAGACCTGAGTGCAAAAATGGAGGCTCTAGCCCCTTCCAGAGCTGAGATATCGAAACTCAAAAATTCGGCCCGAAAAAAAAACGACAGTGGTACCCCTTACGTTTTTTTTTTTGGGCGAAAAATTAACTTTCTCCAATCTTCCCAAATTCTGATAGAGGGCCATGAGACTTAGACCTGAGTGCAAAATTGAGGCTCTAGCCCCTTCCAGAGCTGAGATATCGAAACTCAAAAATTCGGCCCGAAAAAAAAACCGACAGTGGTACCCCTTACGTTTTTTTTTTTTGGGCGAAAAAATAAATTTCTCCAATCTTCCCAAATTCTGATAGAGGGCCATGAGACTTAGGCCTGAGTGCAAAAATGGAGGCTCTAGCCCCTTCCAGAGCTGAGATATCGAAACTCAAAAATTCGGGCCGAAAAAAAAAAAACGACAGTGGTACCCCTTACGTTTTTTTTTGGGCGAAAAATTAAGTTTCTCCAATCTCCCCAAATTCTGATAGAGGGCCATGAGACTTAGACCTGAGTGCAAAAATGGAGGCTCTAGCCCCTTCCAGAGCTGAGATATCGAAACTCAAAAATTCGGCCCGAAAAAAAAACGACAGTGGTACCCCTTACGTTTATTTTTTGGGCGAAAAATTAAGTTTCTCCAATCTTCCCAAATTCTGATAGAGGGCTATGAGACTTAGACCTGAGTGCAAAAATGGAGGCTCTAGCCCCTTCCAGAGCTGAGATATCGAAACTCAAAAATTCGGCCCGAAAAAAAAAACGACAGTGGTACCCCTTACGGTTTTTTTTTGGGCGAAAAATTAAGTTTCTCCAATCTTCCCAAATTCTGATAGAGGGCCATGAGACTTAGACCTGAGTGCAAAAATGGAGGCTCTAGCCCCTTCCAGAGCTGAGATATCGAAACTCAAAAATTCGGCCCGAAAAAAAAACGACAGTGGTACCCCTTACGTTTTTTTTTTGGGCGAAAAATTAACTTTCTCCAATCTTCCCAAATTCTGATAGAGGGCCATGAGACTTAGACCTGAGTGCAAAAATGGAGGCTCTAGCCCCTTCCAGAGCTGAGATATCGAAACTCAAAAATTCGGCCCGAAAAAAAAAACGACAGTGGTACCCCTTACGTTTTTTTTTTTGGGCGAAAAATTAAGTTTCTCCAATCTTCCCAAATTCTGATAGAGGGCCATGATACTTAGACCTGAGTGCAAAAATGGAGGCTCTAGCCCCTTCCAGAGCTGAGATATCGAAACTCAAAAATTTGGCCCGAAAAAAAAAACGACAGTGGTACCCCTTACATTTTTTTTTTGGGCGAAAAATTAAGTTTCTCCAATCTTCCCAAATTCTGATAGAGGGCCATGAGACTTAGACCTGAGTGCAAAAATGGAGGCTCTAGCCCCTTCCAGAGCTGAGATATCGAAACTCAAAAATTCGGCCCGAAAAAAAAAACGACAGTGGTACCCCTTACGTTTTTTTGGGGGGGCGAAAAATTAAGTTTCTCCAATCTTCCCAAATTCTGATAGAGGGCCATGAGACTTAGACCTGAGTGCAAAAATGGAGGCTCTTGCCCCTTCCAGAGCTGAGATATCGAAACTCAAAAATTCGGCCCGAAAAAAAAAACGACAGTGGTACCCCTTACGTTTTTTTTTTGGGCGAAAAATTAAGTTTCTCCAATCTTCCCAAATTCTGATAGAGGGCCATGAGACTTAGACCTGAGTGCAAAAATGGAGGCTCTAGCCCCTTCCAGAGCTGAGATATCGAAACTCAAAAATTCGGCCCAAAAAAAAAACGACAGTGGTACCCCTTACGTTTTTATTTTGGGCGAAAAATTAAGTTTCTCCAATCTCCCCAAATTCTGATAGAGGGCCATGAGACTTAGACCTGAGTGCAAAAATGGAGGCTCTAGCCCCTTCCAGAGCTGAGATATCGAAACTCAAAAATTCGGCCCGAAAAAAAAAAACGACAGTGGTACCCCTTACGTTTTTTTTTTGGGGGGCGAAAAATTAAGTTTCTCCAATCTTCCCAAATTCTGATAGAGGGCCATGAGACTTAGACCTGAGTGCAAAAATGGAGGCTCTAGCCCCTTCCAGAGCTGAGATATCGAAACTCAAAAATTCGGCCCGAAAAAAAAAAACGACAGTGGTACTCCTTAGGTTTTTTTTTTTTGGCGAAAAATTAAGTTTCTCCAATCTTCCCAAATTCTGATAGAGGGCCATGAGACTTAGACCTGAGTGCAAAAATGGAGGCTCTAGCCCCTTCCAGAGCTGAGATATCGAAACTCAAAAATTCGGCCCGAAAAAAAAAACGACAGTGGTACTCCTTACGTGTTTTTTTTTGGGGGCGAAAAATTAAGTTTCTCCAATCTTCCCAAATTCTGACAGAGGGCCATGAGACTTAGACCTGAGTGCAAAAATGGAGGCTCTAGCCCCTTCCAGAGCTGAGATATCGAAACTCAAAAATTCGGCCCAAAAAAAAAACGACAGTGGTACCCCTTACGTTTTTTTTTTGGGCGAAAAATTAAGTTTCTCCAATCTCCCCAAATTCTGATAGAGGGCCATGAGACTTAGACCTGAGTGCAAAAATGGAGGCTCTAGCCCCTTCCAGAGCTGAGATATCGAAACTCAAAAATTCGGCCCGAAAAAAAAAAACGACAGTGGTACCCCTTACGTTTTTTTTTTGGGGGCGAAAAATTAAGTTTCTCCAATCTTCCCAAATTCTGATAGAGGGCCATGAGACTTAGACCTGAGTGCAAAAATGGAGGCTCTAGCCCCTTCCAGAGCTGAGATATCGAAACTCAAAAATTCGGCCCGAAAAAAAAAAACGACAGTGGTACCCCTTAGGTTTTTTTTTTTTTGGCGAAAAATTAAGTTTCTCCAATCTTCCCAAATTCTGATAGAGGGCCATGAGACTTAGACCTGAGTGCAAAAATGGAGGCTCTAGCCCCTTCCACAGCTGAGATATCGAAACTCAAAAATTCGGCCCGAAAAAAAATAACGACAGTGGTACCCATTACGTTTTTTTTTTGGGCGAAAAATTAACTTTCTCCAATCTTCCCAAATTCTGATAGAGGGCCATGAGACTTAGACCTGAGTGCAAAAATGGAGGCTCTAGCCCCTTCCAGAGCTGAGATATCGAAACTCAAAAATTCGGCCCGAAAAAAAAAAACGACAGTGGTACCCCTTAGGTTTTTTTTTTTTGGCGAAAAATTAAGTTTCTCCAATCTTCCCAAATTCTGATAGAGGGCCATGAGACTTAGACCTGAGTGCAAAAATGGAGGCTCTAGCCCCTTCCAGAGCTGAGATATCGAAACTCAAAAATTCGGCCCGAAAAAAAAAAAACGACAGTGGTACCCATTACGTTTTTTTTTTTGGGCGAAAAATTAACTTTCTCCAATCTTCCCAAATTCTGATAGAGGGCCATGAGACTTAGACCTGAGTGCAAAAATGGAGGCTCTAGCCCCTTCCAGAGCTGAGATATCGAAACTCAAAAATTCGGCCCGAAAAAAAAAAACGACAGTGGTACCCCTTACGTTTTTTTTTCGGGGGCGAAAAATTAAGTTTCTCCAATCTTCCCAAATTCTGATAGAGGGCCATGAGACTTAGACCTGAGTGCAAAAATGGAGGCTCTAGCCCCTTCCAGAGCTGAGATATCGAAACTCAAAAATTTGGCCCGAAAAAAAAAAAGGTTTTTTTTTCCCTTACTTTTTTTTTTTTGGGCGAAAAATTGAGTTTCTCCAATCTTCCCAAATTCTGATAGAGGGCCATGAGACTTAGACCTGAGTGCAAAAATGGAGGCTCTAGCCCCTTCCAGAGCTGAGATATCGAAACTCAAAAATTCGGCCCGAAAAAAAAAACGACAGTGGTACCCCTTACGTTTTTTTTTTGGGCGAAAAATTAAGTTTCTCCAATCTCCCCAAATTCTGATAGAGGGCCATGAGACTTAGACCTGAGTGCAAAAATGGAGGCTCTAGCCCCTTCCAGAGCTGAGATATCGAAACTCAAAAATTCGGCCCGAAAAAAAAAACGACAGTGGTACCCCTTAGGTTTTTTTTTTTTGGGCAAAAAATTAAGTTTCTCCAATCTTCCCAAATTCTGATAGAGGGCCATGAGACTTAGACCTGAGTGCAAAAATGGAGGCTCTAGCCCCTTCCAGAGCTGAGATATCGAAACTCAAAAATTCGGACCGAAAAAAAAAACGACAGTGGTACCCCTTACGTTTTTTTTTTGGGCGAAAAATTAACTTTCTCCAATCTTCCCAAATTCTGATAGAGTGCCATGAGACTTAGACCTGAGTGCAAAAATTGAGGCTCTAGCCCCTTCCAGAGCTGAGATATCGAAACTCAAAAATTCGGCCCGAAAAAAAAAACGACAGTAATACCCCTTACGTTTTTTTTTTGGGCGAAAAATTAAATTTCTCCAATCTTCCCAAATTCTGATAGAGGGCCATGAGACTTAGGCCTGAGTGCAAAAATGGAGGCTCTAGCCCCTTCCAGAGCTGAGATATCGAAACTCAAAAATTCGGCCCGAAAAAAAAAACGACAGTGGTACCCCTTACGTTTTTTTTTGGGCGAAAAATTAAGTTTCTCCAATCTCCCCAAATTCTGATAGAGGGCCATGAGACTTAGACCTGAGTGCAAAAATGGAGGCTCTAGCCCCTTCCAGAGCTGAGATATCGAAACTCAAAAATTCGGCCCGAAAAAAAAAACGACAGTGGTACCCCTTACGTTTTTTTTTGGGGCGAAAAATTAAGTTTCTCCAATCTCCCCAAATTCTGATAGAGGGCCATGAGACTTAGACCTGAGTGCAAAAATGGAGGCTCTAGCCCCTTCCAAAGCTGAGATATCGAAACTCAAAAATTCGGCCCGAAAAAAAAAACGACAGTGGTACCCCTTACGTTTTTTTTTGGGGGCGAAAAATTAAGTTTCTCCAATCTTCCCAAATTCTGATAGAGGGCCATGAGACTTAGACCTGAGTGCAAAAATGGAGGCTCTAGCCCCTTCCAGAGCTGAGATATCGAAACTCAAAAATTCGGCCCGAAAAAAAAAACGACAGTGGTACCCCTTAGGTTTTTTTTTTTGGGCGAAAAATTAAGTTTCTCCAATCTTCCCAAATTCTGATAGAGGGCCATGAGACTTAGACCTGAGTGCAAAAATGGAGGCTCTAGCCCCTTCCAGAGCTGAGATATCGAAACTCAAAAATTCGGCCCGAAAAAAAAACGACAGTGGTACCCCTTACGTTTTTTTTTTGGGCGAAAAATTAACTTTCTCCAATCTTCCCAAATTCTGATAGAGGGCCATGAGACTTAGACCTAAGTGCAAAAATTGAGGCTCTAGCCCCTTCCAGAGCTGAGATATCGAAACTCAAAAATTCGGCCCGAAAAAAAAAACGACAGTGGTACCCCTTACGTTTTTTTTTTTTGGGCGAAAAATTAAATTTCTCCAATCTTCCCAAATTCTGATAGAGGGCCATGAGACTTAGGCCTGAGTGCAAAAATGGAGGCTCTAGCCCCTTCCAGAGCTGAGATATCGAAACTCAAAAATTCGGCCCGAAAAAAAAAACGACAGTGGTACCCCTTGCGGTTTTTTTTTGGGCGAAAAATTAAGTTTCTCCAATCTCCCCAAATTCTGATAGAGGGCCATGAGACTTAGACCTGAGTGCAAAAATGGAGGCTCTAGCCCCTTCCAGAGCTGAGATATCGAAACTCAAAAATTCGGCCCGAAAAAAAAAAACGACAGTGGTACCCCTTAGGTTTTTTTTTTGGGCGAAAAATTAAGTTTCTCCAATCTTCCCAAATTCTGATAGAGGGCCATGAGACTTAGACCTGAGTGCAAAAATGGAGGCTCTAGCCCCTTCCAGAGCTGAGATATCGAAACTCAAAAATTCGGCCCGAAAAAAAAACGACAGTGGTACCCCTTACGTTTTTTTTTTGGGCGAAAAATTAACTTTCTCCAATCTTCCCAAATTCTGATAGAGGGCCATGAGACTTAGACCTGAGTGCAAAAATGAGGCTCTAGCCCCTTCCAGAGCTGAGATATCGAAACTCAAACATTCGGCCCGAAAAAAAAAACGACAGTGGTACCCCTTACGTTTTTTTTTTTTGGGCGAAAAATTAAATTTCTCCAATCTTCCCAAATTCTGATAGAGGGCCATGAGACTTAGGCCTGAGTGCAAAAATGGAGGCTCTAGCCCCTTCCAGAGCTGAGATATCGAAACTCAAAAATTCGGCCCGAAAAAAAAAACGACAGTGGTACCCCTTACGTTTTTTTTTGGGCGAAAAATTAAGTTTCTCCAATCTCCCCAAATTCTGATAGAGGGCCATGAGACTTAGACCTGAGTGCAAAAATGGAGGCTCTAGCCCCTTCCAGAGCTGAGATATCGAAACTCAAAAATTCGGCCCGAAAAAAAAACGACAGTGGTACCCCTTACGTTTATTTTTTGGGCGAAAAATTAAGTTTCTCCAATCTTCCCAAATTCTGATAGAGGGCTATGAGACTTAGACCTGAGTGCAAAAATGGAGGCTCTAGCCCCTTCCAGAGCTGAGATATCGAAACTCAAAAATTCGGCCCGAAAAAAAAAACGACAGTGGTACCCCTTACGGTTTTTTTTTGGGCGAAAAATTAAGTTTCTCCAATCTCCCCAAATTCTGATAGAGGGCCATGAGACTTAGACCTGAGTGCAAAAATGGAGGCTCTAGTCCCTTCCAGAGCTGAGATATCGAAACTCAAAAATTCGGCCCGAAAAAAAAACGACAGTGGTACCCCTTACGTTTTTTTTTTTGGGCGAAAAATTAACTTTCTCCAATCTTCCCAAATTCTGATAGAGGGCCATGAGACTTAGACCTGAGTGCAAAAATGGAGGCTCTAGCCCCTTCCAGAGCTGAGATATCGAAACTCAAAAATTCGGCCCGAAAAAAAAAACGACAGTGGTACCCCTTACGTTTTTTTTTTTGGGCGAAAAATTAAGTTTCTCCAATCTTCCCAAATTCTGATAGAGGGTCATGAGACTTAGACCTGAGTGCAAAAATGGAGGCTCTAGCCCCTTCCAGAGCTGAGATATCGAAACTCAAAAATTCGGCCCGAAAAAAAAAAACGACAGTGGTACCCCTTACGTTTTTTTTTTTGGGCGAAAAATTAAGTTTCTCCAATCTTCCCAAATTCTGATAGAGGGCCATGAGACTTAGACCTGAGTGCAAAAATGGAGGCTCTAGCCCCTTCCAGAGCTGAGATATCGAAACTCAAAAATTCGGCCCGAAAAAAAAACGACAGTGGTACCCCTTACGTTTTTTTTTTGGGCGAAAAATTAAGTTTCTCCAATCTCCCCAAATTCTGATAGAGGGCCATGAGACTTAGACCTGAGTGCAAAAATGGAGGCTCTAGCCCCTTCCAGAGCTGAGATATCGAAACTCAAAAATTCGGCCCGAAAAAAAAAACGACAGTGGTACCTCTTACGTTTTTTTTTTTGGGGCGAAAAATTAAGTTTCTCCAATCTTCCCAAATTCTGATAGAGGGCCATGAGACTTAGACCTGAGTGCAAAAATGGAGGCTCTAGCCCCTTCCAGAGCTGAGATATCGAAACTCAAAAATTCGGCCCGAAAAAAAAAAACGACAGTGGTACCCCTTAGGTTTTTTTTTTTTGGGCGAAAAATTAAGTTTCTCCAATCTTCCCAAATTCTGATAGAGGGCCATGAGACTTAGACCTGAGTGCAAAAATGGAGGCTCTAGCCCCTTCCAGAGCTGAGATATCGAAACTCAAAAATTCGGCCCGAAAAAAAAACGACAGTGGTACCCCTTACGTTTTTTTTTTGGGCGAAAAATTAACTTTCTCCAATCTTCCCAAATTATGATAGAGGGCCATGAGACTTAGACCTGAGTGCAAAAATGGAGGCTCTAGCCCCTTCCAGATCTGAGATATCGAAACTCAAAAATTCGGCCCGAAAAAAAAAAACGACAGTGGTACCCCTTACGTTTTTTTTTTTTGGGCGAAAAATTAAATTTCTCCAATCTTCCCAAATTCTGATAGAGGGCCATGAGACTTAGGCCTGAGTGCAAAAATGGAGGCTCTAGCCCCTTCCAGAGCTGAGATATCGAAACTCAAAAATTCGGCCCGAAAAAAAAAACGACAGTGGTACCCCTTACGTTTTTTTTTTGGGCGAAAAATTAAGTTTCTCCAATCTCCCCAAATTCTGATAGAGGGCCATGAGACTTAGACCTGAGTGCAAAAATGGAGGCTCTAGCCCCTTCCAGAGCTGAGATATCGAAACTCAAAAATTCGGCCCGAAAAAAAAAACGACAGTGGTACCCCTTACGTTTATTTTTTGGGCGAAAAATTAAGTTTCTCCAATCTTCCCAAATTCTGATAGAGGGCTATGAGACTTAGACCTGAGTGCAAAAATGGAGGCTCTAGCCCCTTCCAGAGCTGAGATATCGAAACTCAAAAATTCGGCCCGAAAAAAAAACGACAGTGGTACCCCTTACGTTTTTTTTTTGGGCGAAAAATTAAGTTTCTCCAATCTTCCCAAATTCTGATAGAGGGCCATGAGACTTAGACCTGATTGCAAAAATGGAGGCTCTAGCCCCTTCCAGAGCTGAGATATCGAAACTCAAAAATTCGGCCCGAAAAAAAAAACGACAGTGGTACCCCTTACGTTTTTTTTTTTGGGCGAAAAATTAAGTTTCTCCAATCTTCCCAAATTCTGATAGAGGGTCATGAGACTTAGACCTGAGTGCAAAAATGGAGGCTCTAGCCCCTTCCAGAGCTGAGATATCGAAACTCAAAAATTCGGCCCGAAAAAAAAAACGACAGTGGTACCCCTTACGTTTTTTTTTGGGCGAAAAATTAAGTTTCTCCAATCTCCCCAAATTCTGATAGAGGGCCATGAGACTTAGACCTGAGTGCAAAAATGGAGGCTCTAGCCCCTTCCAGAGCTGAGATATCGAAACTCAAAAATTCGGCCCGAAAAAAAAAACGACAGTGGTACCCCTTACGTTTTTTTTTGGGGCGAAAAATTAAGTTTCTCCAATCTCCCCAAATTCTGATAGAGGGCCATGAGACTTAGACCTGAGTGCAAAAATGGAGGCTCTAGCCCCTTCCAAAGCTGAGATATCGAAACTCAAAAATTCGGCCCGAAAAAAAAAAACGACAGTGGTACCCCTTACGTTTTTTTTTTGGGGGCGAAAAATTAAGTTTCTCCAATCTTCCCAAATTCTGATAGAGGGCCATGAGACTTAGACCTGAGTGCAAAAATGGAGGCTCTAGCCCCTTCCAGAGCTGAGATATCGAAACTCAAAAATTCGGCCCGAAAAAAAAAACGACAGTGGTACCCCTTAGGTTTTTTTTTTTGGGCGAAAAATTAAGTTTCTCCAATCTTCCCAAATTCTGATAGAGGGCCATGAGACTTAGACCTGAGTGCAAAAATGGAGGCTCTAGCCCCTTCCAGAGCTGAGATATCGAAACTCAAAAATTCGGCCCGAAAAAAAAAACGACAGTGGTACCCCTTACGTTTTTTTTTTGGGCGAAAAATTAACTTTCTCCAATCTTCCCAAATTCTGATAGAGGGCCATGAGACTTAGACCTAAGTGCAAAAATTGAGGCTCTAGCCCCTTCCAGAGCTGAGATATCGAAACTCAAAAATTCGGCCCGAAAAAAAAAACGACAGTGGTACCCCTTACGTTTTTTTTTTTGGGCGAAAAATTAAATTTCTCCAATCTTCCCAAATTCTGATAGAGGGCCATGAGACTTAGGCCTGAGTGCAAAAATGGAGGCTCTAGCCCCTTCCAGAGCTGAGATATCGAAACTCAAAAATTCGGCCCGAAAAAAAAAACGACAGTGGTACCCCTTGCGGTTTTTTTTTGGGCGAAAAATTAAGTTTCTCCAATCTCCCCAAATTCTGATAGAGGGCCATGAGACTTAGACCTGAGTGCAAAAATGGAGGCTCTAGCCCCTTCCAGAGCTGAGATATCGAAACTCAAAAATTCGGCCCGAAAAAAAAAACGACAGTGGTACCCCTTACGGTTTTTTTTTTGGGCGAAAAATTAAGTTTCTCCAATCTTCCCAAATTCTGATAGAGGGCCATGAGACTTAGACCTGAGTGCAAAAATGGAGGCTCTAGCCCCTTCCAGAGCTGAGATATCGAAACTCAAAAATTCGGCCCGAAAAAAAAACGACAGTGGTACCCCTTACGTTTTTTTTTTGGGCGAAAAATTAACTTTCTCCAATCTTCCCAAATTCTGATAGAGGGCCATGAGACTTAGACCTGAGTGCAAAAATGGAGGCTCTAGCCCCTTCCAGAGCTGAGATATCGAAACTCAAAAATATGGCCCGAAAAAAAAAAACGACAGTGGTACCCCTTACGTTTTTTTTGGGGGGCGAAAAATTAAGTTTCTCCAATCTTCCCAAATTCTGATAGAGGGCCATGAGACTTAGACCTGAGTGCAAAAATGGAGGCTCTAGCCCCTTCCAGAGCTGAGATATCGAAACTCAAAAATTCGGCCCGAAAAAAAAAAACGACAGTGGTACCCCTTAGGTTTTTTTTTTTGGGCGAAAAATTAAGTTTCTCCAATCTTCCCAAATTCTGATAGAGGGCCATGAGACTTAGACCTGAGTGCAAAAATGGAGGCTCTAGCCCCTTCCAGAGCTGAGATATCGAAACTCAAAAATTCGGCCCGAAAAAAAAACGACAGTGGTACCCCTTACGTTTTTTTTTTGGGCGAAAAATTAACTTTCTCCAATCTTCCCAAATTCTGATAGAGGGCCATGAGACTTAGACCTGAGTGCAAAAATTGAGGCTCTAGCCCCTTCCAGAGCTGAGATATCGAAACTCAAACATTCGGCCCGAAAAAAAAAAACGACAGTGGTACCCCTTACGTTTTTTTTTTTTGGGCGAAACATTTAATTTCTCCAATCTTCCCAAATTCTGATAGAGGGCCATGAGACTTAGGCCTGAGTGCAAAAATGGAGGCTCTAGCCCCTTCCAGAGCTGAGATATCGAAACTCAAAAATTCGGCCCGAAAAAAAAAACGACAGTGGTACCCCTTACGTTTTTTTTTGGGCGAAAAATTAAGTTTCTCCAATCTCCCCAAATTCTGATAGAGGGCCATGAGACTTAGACCTGAGTGCAAAAATGGAGGCTCTAGCCCCTTCCAGAGCTGAGATATCGAAACTCAAAAATTCGGCCCGAAAAAAAAACGACAGTGGTACCCCTTACGTTTATTTTTTGGGCGAAAAATTAAGTTTCTCCAATCTTCCCAAATTCTGATAGAGGGCTATGAGACTTAGACCTGAGTGCAAAAATGGAGGCTCTAGCCCCTTCCAGAGCTGAGATATCGAAACTCAAAAATTCGGCCCGAAAAAAAAAACGACAGTGGTACCCCTTACGGTTTTTTTTTGGGCGAAAAATTAAGTTTCTCCAATCTTCCCAAATTCTGATAGAGGGCCATGAGACTTAGACCTGAGTGCAAAAATGGAGGCTCTAGCCCCTTCCAGAGCTGAGATATCGAAACTCAAAAATTCGGCCCGAAAAAAAAACGACAGTGGTACCCCTTACGTTTTTTTTTTTGGGCGAAAAATTAACTTTCTCCAATCTTCCCAAATTCTGATAGAGGGCCATGAGACTGAGACCTGAGTGCAAAAATGGAGGCTCTAGCCCCTTCCAGAGCTGAGATATCGAAACTCAAAAATTCGGCCCGAAAAAAAAAACGACAGTGGTACCCCTTACGTTTTTTTTTTTGGGCGAAAAATTAAGTTTCTCCAATCTTCCCAAATTCTGATAGAGGGTCATGAGACTTAGACCTGAGTGCAAAAATGGAGGCTCTAGCCCCTTCCAGAGCTGAGATATCGAAACTCAAAAATTCGGCCCGAAAAAAAAAAAACGACAGTGGTACCCCTTACGTTTTTTTTTTTGGGCGAAAAATTAAGTTTCTCCAATCTTCCCAAATTCTGATAGAGGGCCATGAGACTTAGACCTGAGTGCAAAAATGGAGGCTCTAGCCCCTTCCAGAGCTGAGATATCGAAACTCAAAAATTCGGCCCGAAAAAAAAAACGACAGTGGTACCCCTTACGTTTTTTTTTTGGGCGAAAAATTAAGTTTCTCCAATCTCCCCAAATTCTGATAGAGGGCCATGAGACTTAGACCTGAGTGCAAAAATGGAGGCTCTAGCCCCTTCCAGAGCTGAGATATCGAAACTCAAAAATTCGGCCCGAAAAAAAAAACGACAGTGGTACCTCTTACGTTTTTTTTTTTGGGGCGAAAAATTAAGTTTCTCCAATCTTCCCAAATTCTGATAGAGGGCCATGAGACTTAGACCTGAGTGCAAAAATGGAGGCTCTAGCCCCTTCCAGAGCTGAGATATCGAAACTCAAAAATTCGGCCCGAAAAAAAAAAACGACAGTGGTACCCCTTAGGTTTTTTTTTTTTGGGCGAAAAATTAAGTTTCTCCAATCTTCCCAAATTCTGATAGAGGGCCATGAGACTTAGACCTGAGTGCAAAAATGGAGGCTCTAGCCCCTTCCAGAGCTGAGATATCGAAACTCAAAAATTCGGCCCGAAAAAAAAACGACAGTGGTACCCCTTACGTTTTTTTTTTGGGCGAAAAATTAACTTTCTCCAATCTTCCCAAATTCTGATAGAGGGCCATGAGACTTAGACCTGAGTGCAAAAATGGAGGCTCTAGCCCCTTCCAGATCTGAGATATCGAAACTCAAAAATTCGGCCCGAAAAAAAAAACGACAGTGGTACCCCTTACGTTTTTTTTTTTTGGGCGAAAAATTAAATTTCTCCAATCTTCCCAAATTCTGATAGAGGGCCATGAGACTTAGGCCTGAGTGCAAAAATGGAGGCTCTAGCCCCTTCCAGAGCTGAGATATCGAAACTCAAAAATTCGGCCCGAAAAAAAAAACGACAGTGGTACCCCTTACGTTTTTTTTTTGGGCGAAAAATTAAGTTTCTCCAATCTCCCCAAATTCTGATAGAGGGCCATGAGACTTAGACCTGAGTGCAAAAATGGAGGCTCTAGCCCCTTCCAGAGCTGAGATATCGAAACTCAAAAATTCGGCCCGAAAAAAAAAACGACAGTGGTACCCCTTACGTTTATTTTTTGGGCGAAAAATTAAGTTTCTCCAATCTTCCCAAATTCTGATAGAGGGCTATGAGACTTAGACCTGAGTGCAAAAATGGAGGCTCTAGCCCCTTCCAGAGCTGAGATATCGAAACTCAAAAATTCGGCCCGAAAAAAAAACGACAGTGGTACCCCTTACGTTTTTTTTTTGGGCGAAAAATTAAGTTTCTCCAATCTTCCCAAATTCTGATAGAGGGCCATGAGACTTAGACCTGAGTGCAAAAATGGAGGCTCTAGCCCCTTCCAGAGCTGAGATATCGAAACTCAAAAATTCGGCCCGAAAAAAAAAACGACAGTGGTACCCCTTACGTTTTTTTTTTTGGGCGAAAAATTAAGTTTCTCCAATCTTCCCAAATTCTGATAGAGGGTCATGAGACTTAGACCTGAGTGCAAAAATGGAGGCTCTAGCCCCTTCCAGAGCTGAGATATCGAAACTCAAAAATTCGGCCCGAAAAAAAAAACGACAGTGGTACCCCTTACGTTTTTTTTTGGGGGGAAAAATTAAGTTTCTCCAATCTTCCCAAATTCTGATAGAGGGCCATGAGACTTAGACCTGAGTGCAAAAATGGAGGCTCTAGCCCCTTCCAGAGCTGAGATATCGAAACTCAAAAATTCGGCCCGAAAAAAAAACGACAGTGGTACTCCTTACGTTTTTTTTTGGGGCGAAAAATCAAGTTTCTCCAATCTTCCCAAATTCTGATAGAGGGCCATGAGACTTAGACCTGAATGCAAAAATGGAGGCTCTAGCCCCTTCCAGAGCTGAGATATCGAAACTCAAAAATTCGGCCCGAAAAAAAAACGACAGTGGTACCCCTTACGTTTTTTTTTTTGGGCGAAAAATTAAGTTTCTCCAATCTTCCCAAATTCTGATAGAGGGCCATGAGACTTAGACCTGAGTGCAAAAATGGAGGCTCTAGCCCCTTCCAGAGCTGAGATATCGAAACTCAAAAATTCGGCCCGAAAAAAAAACGACAGTGGTACCCCTTACGTTTTTTTTTTTTGGGCGAAAAATTGAGTTTCTCCAATCTTCCCAAATTCTGATAGAGGGCCATGAGACTTATACCTGAGTGCAAAAATGGAGGCTCTAGCCCCTCCCAGAGCTGAGATATCGAAACTCAAAAATTCGGCCCGAAAAAAAAAAACGACAGTGGTACCCCTTACGTTTTTTTTTCGGGGGCGAAAAATTAAGTTTCTCCAATCTTCCCAAATTCTGATAGAGGGCCATGAGACTTAGACCTGAGTGCAAAAATGGAGGCTCTAGCCCCTTCCAGAGCTGAGATATCGAAACTCAAAAATTTGGCCCGAAAAAAAAAACGACAGTGGTACCCCTTACGTTTTTTTTTTTTGGGCGAAAAATTGAGTTTCTCCAATCTTCCCAAATTCTGATAGAGGGCCATGAGACTTATACCTGAGTGCAAAAATGGAGGCTCTAGCCCCTTCCAGAGCTGAGATATCGAAACTCAAAAATTCGGCCCGAAAAAAAAAACGACAGTGGTACCCCTTACGTTTTTTTTTTTGGGCGAAAAATTAACTTTCTCCAATCTTCCCAAATTCTGATAGAGGGCCATGAGACTTAGACCTGAGTGCAAAAATGGAGGCTCTAGCCCCTTCCAGAGCTGAGATATCGAAACTCAAAAATTTGGCCCGAAAAAAAAAACGACAGTGGTACCCCTTACGTTTTTTTTTGGGGGGCGAAAAATTAAGTTTCTCCAATCTTCCCAAATTCTGATAGAGGGCCATGAGACTTAGACCTGAGTGCAAAAATGGAGGCTCTAGCCCCTTCCAGAGCTGAGATATCGAAACTCAAAAATTCGGCCCGAAAAAAAAAAACGACAGTGGTACCCCTTAGGTTTTTTTTTTTGGGCGAAAAATTAAGTTTCTCCAATCTTCCCAAATTCTGATAGAGGGCCATGAGACTTAGACCTGAGTGCAAAAATGGAGGCTCTAGCCCCTTCCAGAGCTGAGATATCGAAACTCAAAAATTCGGCCCGAAAAAAAAAACGACAGTGGTACCCCTTACGTTTTTTTTTTGGGCGAAAAATTAACTTTCTCCAATCTTCCCAAATTCTGATAGAGGGCCATGAGACTTAGACCTGAGTGCAAAAATTGAGGCTCTAGCCCCTTCCAGAGCTGAGATATCGAAACTCAAAAATTCGGCCCGAAAAAAAAAACGACAGTGGTACCCCTTACGTTTTTTTTTTTTGGGCGAAAAAATAAATTTATCCAATCTTCCCAAATTCTGATAGAGGGCCATGAGACTTAGGCCTGAGTGCAAAAATGGAGGCTCTAGCCCCTTCCAGAGCTGAGATATCGAAACTCAAAAATTCGGCCCGAAAAAAAAAACGACAGTGGTACCCCTTACGTTTTTTTTTGGGCGAAAAATTAAGTTTCTCCAATCTCCCCAAATTCTGATAGAGGGCCATGAGACTTAGACCTGAGTGCAAAAATGGAGGCTCTAGCCCCTTCCAGAGCTGAGATATCGAAACTCAAAAATTCGGCCCGAAAAAAAAACGACAGTGGTACCCCTTACGTTTATTTTTTGGGCGAAAAATTAAGTTTCTCCAATCTTCCCAAATTCTGATAGAGGGCTATGAGACTTAGACCTGAGTGCAAAAATGGAGGCTCTAGCCCCTTCCAGAGCTGAGATATCGAAACTCAAAAATTCGGCCCGAAAAAAAAACGACAGTGGTACCCCTTACGGTTTTTTTTTGGGCGAAAAATTAAGTTTCTCCAATCTTCCCAAATTCTGATAGAGGGCCATGAGACTTAGACCTGAGTGCAAAAATGGAGGCTCTAGCCCCTTCCAGAGCTGAGATATCGAAACTCAAAAATTCGGCCCGAAAAAAAAACGACAGTGGTACCCCTTACGGTTTTTTTTTGGGCGAAAAATTAAGTTTCTCCAATCTTCCCAAATTCTGATAGAGGGCCATGAGACTTAGACCTGAGTGCAAAAATGGAGGCTCTAGCCCCTTCCAGAGCTGAGATATCGAAACTCAAAAATTTGGCCCGAAAAAAAAAAACGACAGTGGTACCCCTTACGTTTTTTTTTGGGGGGCGAAAAATTAAGTTTCTCCAATCTTCCCAAATTCTGATAGAGGGCCATGAGACTTAGACCTGAGTGCAAAAATGGAGGCTCTAGCCCCTTCCAGAGCTGAGATATCGAAACTCAAAAATTCGGCCCGAAAAAAAAAAACGACAGTGGTACCCCTTAGGTTTTTTTTTTTTGGGCGAAAAATTAAGTTTCTCCAATCTTCCCAAATTCTGATAGAGGGCCATGAGACTTAGACCTGAGTGCAAAAATGGAGGCTCTAGCCCCTTCCAGAGCTGAGATATCGAAACTCAAAAATTCGGCCCGAAAAAAAAAACGACAGTGGTACCCCTTACGTTTTTTTTTTGGGCGAAAAATTAACTTTCTCCAATCTTCCCAAATTCTGATAGAGGGCCATGAGACTTAGACCTGAGTGCAAAAATTGAGGCTCTAGCCCCTTCCAGAGCTGAGATATCGAAACTCAAAAATTCGGCCCGAAAAAAAAAACGACAGTGGTACCCCTTACGTTTTTTTTTTTTGGGCGAAAAAATAAATTTATCCAATCTTCCCAAATTCTGATAGAGGGCCATGAGACTTAGGCCTGAGTGCAAAAATGGAGGCTCTAGCCCCTTCCAGAGCTGAGATATCGAAACTCAAAAATTCGGCCCGAAAAAAAAAACGACAGTGGTACCCCTTACGTTTTTTTTTGGGCGAAAAATTAAGTTTCTCCAATCTCCCCAAATTCTGATAGAGGGCCATGAGACTTAGACCTGAGTGCAAAAATGGAGGCTCTAGCCCCTTCCAGAGCTGAGATATCGAAACTCAAAAATTCGGCCCGAAAAAAAAACGACAGTGGTACCCCTTACGTTTATTTTTTGGGCGAAAAATTAAGTTTCTCCAATCTTCCCAAATTCTGATAGAGGGCTATGAGACTTAGACCTGAGTGCAAAAATGGAGGCTCTAGCCCCTTCCAGAGCTGAGATATCGAAACTCAAAAATTCGGCCCGAAAAAAAAACGACAGTGGTACCCCTTACGGTTTTTTTTTGGGCGAAAAATTAAGTTTCTCCAATCTTCCCAAATTCTGATAGAGGGCCATGAGACTTAGACCTGAGTGCAAAAATGGAGGCTCTAGCCCCTTCCAGAGCTGAGATATCGAAACTCAAAAATTCGGCCCGAAAAAAAAACGACAGTGGTACCCCTTACGTTTTTTTTTTTGGGCGAAAAATTAACTTTCTCCAATCTTCCCAAATTCTGATAGAGGGCCATGAGACTTAGACCTGAGTGCAAAAATGGAGGCTCTAGCCCCTTCCAGAGCTGAGATATCGAAACTCAAAAATTCGGCCCGAAAAAAAAAACGACAGTGGTACCCCTTACGTTTTTTTTTTTGGGCGAAAAATTAAGTTTCTCCAATCTTCCCAAATTCTGATAGAGGGTCATGAGACTTAGACCTGAGTGCAAAAATGGAGGCTCTAGCCCCTTCCAGAGCTGAGATATCGAAACTCAAAAATTCGGCCCGAAAAAAAAAACGACAGTGGTACCCCTTACGTTTTTTTTTTGGGAGAAAAATTAAGTTTCTCCAATCTTCCCAAATTCTGATAGAGGGCCATGAGACTTAGACCTGAGTGCAAAAATGGAGGCTCTAGCCCCTTCCAGAGCTGAGATATCGAAACTCAAAAATTCGGCCCGAAAAAAAAACGACAGTGGTACCCCTTACGTTTTTTTTTTGGGCGAAAAATTAAGTTTCTCCAATCTCCCCAAATTCTGATAGAGGGCCATGAGACTTAGGCCTGAGTGCAAAAATGGAGGCTCTAGCCCCTTCCAGAGCTGAGATATCGAAACTCAAAAATTCGGCCCGAAAAAAAAAAACGACAGTGGTACCCCTTACGTTTTTTTTTGGGCGAAAAATTAAGTTTCTCCAATCTCCCCAAATTCTGATAGAGGGCCATGAGACTTAGACCTGAGTGCAAAAATGGAGGCTCTAGCCCCTTCCAGAGCTGAGATATCGAAACTCAAAAATTCGGCCCGAAAAAAAAAACGACAGTGGTACCCCTTACGTTTATTTTTTGGGCGAAAAATTAAGTTTCTCCAATCTTCCCAAATTCTGATAGAGGGCTATGAGACTTAGACCTGAGTGCAAAAATGGAGGCTCTAGCCCCTTCCAGAGCTGAGATATCGAAACTCAAAAATTCGGCCCGAAAAAAAAACGACAGTGGTACCCCTTACGTTTTTTTTTTGGGCGAAAAATTAAGTTTCTCCAATCTTACCAAATTCTGATAGAGGGCCATGAGACTTAGACCTGAGTGCAAAAATGGAGGCTCTAGCCCCTTCCAGAGCTGAGATATCGAAACTCAAAAATTCGGCCCGAAAAAAAAACGACAGTGGTACCCCTTACGTTTTTTTTTTTGGGCGAAAAATTAAGTTTCTCCAATCTTCCCAAATTCTGATAGAGGGTCATGAGACTTAGACCTGAGTGCAAAAATGGAGGCTCTAGCCCCTTCCAGAGCTGAGATATCGAAACTCAAAAATTCGGCCCGAAAAAAAAACGACAGTGGTACCCCTTACGTTTTTTTTTTGGGCGAAAAATTAAGTTTCTCCAATCTCCCCAAATTCTGATAGAGGGCCATGAGACTTAGACCTGAGTGCAAAAATGGAGGCTCTAGCCCCTTCCAGAGCTGAGATATCGAAACTCAAAAATTCGGCCCGAAAAAAAAAACGACAGTGGTACCCCTTACGTTTTTTTTTTTTGGGCGAAAAATTAAGTTTCTCCAATCTTCCCAAATTCTGATAGAGGGCCATGAGACTTAGACCTGAGTGCAAAAATGGAGGCTCTGGCCCCTTCCAGAGCTGAGATATCGAAACTCAAAAATTCGGCCCGAAAAAAAAAACGACAGTGGTACCCCTTAGGTTTTTTTTTTGGGCGAAAAATTAAGTTTCTCCAATCTTCCCAAATTCTGATAGAGGGCCATGAGACTTAGACCTGAGTGCAAAAATGGAGGCTCTAGCCCCTTCCAGAGCTGAGATATCGAAACTCAAAAATTCGGCCCGAAAAAAAAAAACGACAGTAATACCCCTTACGTTTTTTTTTTTGGGCGAAAAATTAAATTTCTCCAATCTTCCCAAATTCTGATAGAGGGCCATGAGACTTAGGCCTGAGTGCAAAAATGGAGGCTCTAGCCCCTTCCAGAGCTGAGATATCGAAACTCAAAAATTCGGCCCGAAAAAAAAAACGACAGTGGTACCCCTTATGTTTTTTTTTGGGCGAAAAATTAAGTTTCTCCAATCTCCCCAAATTCTGATAGAGGGCCATGAGACTTAGACCTGAGTGCAAAAATGGAGGCTCTAGCCCCTTCCAGAGCTGAGATATCGAAACTCAAAAATTCGGCCCGAAAAAAAAAACGACAGTGGTACCCCTTACGTTTATTTTTTGGGCGAAAAATTAAGTTTCTCCAATCTTCCCAAATTCTGATAGAGGGCTATGAGACTTAGACCTGAGTGCAAAAACGGAGGCTCTAGCCCCTTCCAGAGCTGAGATATCGAAACTCAAAAATTCGGCCCGAAAAAAAAAAACGACAGTGGTACCCCTTACGTTTTTTTTTTTGGGCGAAAAATTAAGTTTCTCCAATCTTCCCAAATTCTGATAGAGGGCCATGAGACTTAGACCTGAGTGCAAAAATGGAGGCTCTAGCCCCTTCCAGAGCTGAGATATCGAAACTCAAAAATTCGGCCCGAAAAAAAAACGACAGTGGTACCCCTTACGTTTTTTTTTTTTGGGCGAAAAATTAACTTTCTCCAATCTTCCCAAATTCTGATAGAGGGCCATGAGACTTAGACCTGAGTGCAAAAATGGAGGCTCTAGCCCCTTCCAGAGCGGAGATATCGAAACTCAAAAATTCGGCCCGAAAAAAAAACCGACAGTGGTACCCCTTACATTTTTTTTTTTGGGCGAAAAATTAAGTTTCTCCAATCTTCCCAAATTCTGATAGAGGGCCATGAGACTTAGACCTGAGTGCAAAAATGGACGCTCTAGCCCCTTCCAGAGCTGAGATATCGAAACTCAAAAATTCGGCCCGAAAAAAAACCAACAGTGGTACCCCTTACGTTTTTTTTTTTTGGGCGAAAAATTAAGTTTCTCCAATCTTCCCAAATTCTGATAGAGGGCCATGAGACTTAGACCTGAGTGCAAAAATGGAGGCTCTAGCCCCTTCCAGAGCTGAGATATCGAAACTCAAAAATTCGGCCCGAAAAAAAAAACGACAGTGGTACCCCTTACGTTTTTTTTTTTGGGCGAAAAATTAAGTTTCTCCAATCTTCCCAAATTCTGATAGAGGGTCATGAGACTTAGACCTGAGTGCAAAAATGGAGGCTCTAGCCCCTTCCAGAGCTGAGATATCGAAACTCAAAAATTCGGCCCGAAAAAAAAAAACGACAGTGGTACCCCTTACGTTTTTTTTTTTGGGTGAAAAATTAAGTTTCTCCAATCTTCCCAAATTCTGATAGAGGGCCATGAGACTTAGACCTGAGTGCAAAAATGGAGGCTCTAGCCCCTTCCAGAGCTGAGATATCGAAACTCAAAAATTCGGCCCGAAAAAAAAACGACAGTGGTACTCCTTACGTTTTTTTTTTGGGGCGAAAAATTAAATTTCTCCAATCTTCCCAAATTCTGATAGAGGGCCATGAGACTTAGACCTGAGTGCAAAAATGGAGGCTCTAGCCCCTTCCAGAGCTGAGATATCGAAACTCAAAAATTCGGCCCGAAAAAAAAAACGACAGTGGTACCCCTTACATTTTTTTTTTTGGGCGAAAAATTAAGTTTCTCCAATCTTCCCAAATTCTGATAGAGGGCCATGAGACTTAGACCTGAGTGCAAAAATGGACGCTCTAGCCCCTTCCAGAGCTGAGATATCGAAACTCAAAAATTCGGCCCGAAAAAAAAACGACAGTGGTACCCCTTACGTTTTTTTTTTTGGGCGAAAAATTAAGTTTCTCCAATCTTCCCAAATTCTGATAGAGGGCCATGAGACTTAGACCTGAGTGCAAAAATGGAGGCTCTAGCCCCTTCCAGAGCTGAGATATCGAAACTCAAAAATTCGGCCCGAAAAAAAAAACGACAGTGGTACCCCTTACGTTTTTTTTTTGGGCGAAAAATTAAGTTTCTCCAATCTTCCCAAATTCTGATAGAGGGTCATGAGACTTAGACCTGAGTGCAAAAATGGAGGCTCTAGCCCCTTCCAGAGCTGAGATATCGAAACTCAAAAATTCGGCCCGAAAAAAAAAAACGACAGTGGTACCCCTTACGTTTTTTTTTTTTGGGTGAAAAATTAAGTTTCTCCAATCTTCCCAAATTCTGATAGAGGGCCATGAGACTTAGACCTGAGTGCAAAAATGGAGGCTCTAGCCCCTTCCAGAGCTGAGATATCGAAACTCAAAAATTCGGCCCGAAAAAAAAACGACAGTGGTACTCCTTACGTTTTTTTTTTGGGCGAAAAATTAAGTTTCTCCAATCTTCCCAAATTCTGATAGAGGGCCATGAGACTTAGACCTGAGTGCAAAAATGGAGGCTCTAGCCCCTTCCAGAGCTGAGGTATAGAAACTCAAAAATTCGGCCCGAAAAAAAAACGACAGTGGTACCCCTTACGTTTTTTTTTTTTGGGCGAAAAATTAAGTTTCTCCAATCTTCCCAAATTCTGATAGAGGGCCATGAGACTTAGACCTGAGTGCAAAAATGGAGGCTCTAGCCCCTTCCAGAGCTGAGATATCGAAACTCGAAAATTCGGCCCGAAAAAAAAACGACAGTGGTACCCCTTACGTTTTTTTTTTGGGTGAAAAATTAAGTTTCTCCAATCTTCCCAAATTCTGATAGAGGGCCATGAGACTTAGACCTGAGTACAAAAATGGAGGCTCTAGCCCCTTCCAGAGCTGAGATATCGAAACTCAAAAATTCGGCCCGAAAAAAAAAACGACAGTGGTACTCCTTACGTTTTTTTTGGGGGGCGAAAAATTAAGTTTCTCCAATCTTCCCAAATTCTGATAGAGGGCCATGAGACTTAGACCTGAGTGCAAAAATGGAGGCTCTAGCCCCTTCCAGAGCTGAGATATCGAAAATCAAAAATTCGGCCCGAAAAAAAAAAAACGACAGTGGTAACCCGTACGTTTTTTTTTTGGGCGAAAAATTAAGTTTCTCCAATCTTCCCAAATTCTGATAGAGGGCCATGAGACTTAGACCTGAGTGCAAAAATGGAGGCTCTAGCCCCTTCCAGAGCTGAGATATCGAAACTCAAAAATTCGTCCCGAAAAAAAAAAACGACAGTGGTACCCCTTACGTTTTTTTTTTGGGCGAAAAATTAAGTTTCTCCAATCTTCCCAAATTCTGATAGAGGGCCATGAGACTTAGACCTGAGTGCAAAAATGGAGGCTCTAGCCCCTTCCAGAGCTGAGATATCGAAACTCAAAAATTCGGCCCGAAAAAAAACGACAGTGGTACCCCTTACGTTTTTTTTTTTGGGCAAAAAATTAAGTTTCTCCAATCTTCCCAAATTCTGATAGAGGGCCATGAGACTTAGACCTGAGTGCAAAAATGGAGGCTCTAGCCCCTTCCAGAGCTGAGATATCGAAACTCAAAAATTCGGCCCGAAAAAAAAACGACAGTGGTACCCCTTACGTTTTTTTTTTTTGGGCGAAAAATTAAGTTTCTCCAATCTTCCCAAATTCTGATAGAGGGTCATGAGACTTAGACCTGAGTGCAAAAATGGAGGCTCTAGCCCCTTCCAGAGCTGAGATATCGAAACTCAAAAATTCGGCCCGAAAAAAAAAACGACAGTGGTACCCCTTACGTTTTTTTTTTGGGCGAAAAATTAAGTTTCTCCAATCTTCCCAAATTCTGATAGAGGGCCATGAGACTTAGACCTGAGTGCAAAAATGGAGGCTCTAGCCCCTTCCAGAGCTGAGATATCGAAACTCAAAAATTCGGCCCGAAAAAAAAACCGACAGTGGTACCCCTTACGTTTTTTTTTTGGGCGAAAAATTAAGTTTCTTCAATCTTCCCAAATTCTGATATAGGGCCATGAGACTTAGACCTGAGTGCAAAAATGGAGGCTCTAGCCCCTTCCAGAGCTGAGATATCGAAACTCAAAAATTCGGCCCGAAAAAAAAAACCGACAGTGGTACCCCTTACGTTTTTTTTTGGGGCGAAAAATTAAGTTTCTCCAATCTTCCCAAATTCTGATAGAGGGCCATGAGACTTAGACCTGAGTGCAAAAATGGAGGCTCTAGCCCCTTCCAGAGCTGAGATATCGAAACTCAAAAATTCGCCCCAAAAAAAAAAACGTAAGGGGTACCATTGTCGTTTTTTTTTTTTCGGGCCTAATTTTTGAGTTTCGATATCTCAGCTCTGGAAGGGGCTAGAGCCTCCATTTTTGCACTCAGGTCTAAGTCTCATGGCCCTCTATCAGAATTTTGGAAGATTGGAGAAACTTAATTTTTCGCCCAAAAAAAAACGTAAGGGGTACCACTGTCGTTTTTTTTTCGGGCCGAATTTTTGAGTTTCGATATCTCAGCTCTGGAAGGGGCTAGAGCCTCCATTTTTGCACTCAGGTCTAAGTCTCATGCAGCCGCGGCGCTACCATTGGGCCTGGGTGGGCCTGGGCCCACCCATTTTAGGTCCGGGCCCGCCCATTTTGAGCCAGGCGGGTAACTCCTATTACCGTCTGCAGAGACCTCGCAGGCGTACGGATTTTCATTCTCAGACATCCAATAAGCAGCCAGAGGAAAACTTTGAGTGAAAGCTTCTAAACCAATCAGCAGCTTCTACCTCACGTGTGGACTCTTAAGCCTGCCCACAGGCTGCATCGTCACCAGCAAGTGATCCAATGAAATGAATGACGTTGGCGCGCAAGATTTTCAATGAGACAGAAACAGTCGGTAGCTATTAGCTAAAATGAAGCGTAATATGGAAAAGCAAAGCAGCTTGTTTTCATTTAAATTTAGCAATAAAAAAATAAAAAACGCTCCGAGGAGCAGGAGGAAACTCCTGCCATTTTTAGTAACGCGGTTTCTTCAATGAAGAGTTACCATCCTGCTCGGCCGCCCTCTCTGCATCAAGTCCTCCCGTAACCAACTTATAATTTTTTGCTCATGTGAATGTGAAACTGTGACAGATCGGATGTGTTTGTGACCATGTAAACAGGAAAAAAAAACGCATGCATTCGGCTATTTCGAGATCGGTTTCAGGCCTCATTCATATGTGGAAATAAATTGGAAATGAATCAGATGTCAATGCATTTAGACCACTTCTCCGCGGTTTAATGACGAGAGCCGACGCGCATCTGCAAAGGGATGGATTGCCCGACAAAACGCCGTAGAGAAAACGTGAATGTTTGTGGACAAACGTTGACGCATATCAACATATCAAAAAGGTTGGCTTGCTCTTCCTAAAATTTCGGACCCACTGCTCCTCGTTAAAGCCTATATTTAAACACAATATGCTTCCACCAGTCCTGAGATTTCTCTCGCACACAATAACTGAAGCGCATGCGGCCATGCGCAGGCAGCAATGATGGCACTTTTCGTCGTCCTCCTCCTCAAAATCATGGTAATGTTTGGAGAACTTCGCATAAATTGCAGATTTAGCATGAAGCATGTTTCACGTTCGTCCATCTTTAAAAAAGAGAATTTAACCCTTTAAGCTAGGGTGACCAAACGTCCTGTTTTCCCAGGACATGTCCTGTTTTCACGTCTTGCTGTTTTTTATAAAGTGATGAAAATGTCCTGGTTTTAATTATTTTTCATTGGGCCATTTAAAAAGAAAAACATGAAAAAGAGGAAGAAGAAACCTAAATATAAACAACGTTAGTTAGGTTTTTGTTAAGTTTGTGAGAGCTATTTTGGTTCAATTTGGAGGTAGGCTATTTTTTATTTTTATTTATTTATTTATTTATTTATTTCTAATACAGAAGAGACATTATTTCTATCATTATTTTTGAAACCTGTCATAATAAAACATGTTGAGTAGAGTATAACCTCTGAGAAGCCTATCTGAATTTGGTCTTTGGTTATAGATTTTGTAATGTAACCATTTATATCCGGAGGCATACCCTATTAAATTATTGAAATTAAGGCATCTTTGAGTAAACTTCGAGTATCATTTGAGTATCTCATTGCCTGGCCGATTGTCCTGGTTTTTGATAATCAAAATATGGTCACCCTTTAAAGCGCGATGTTTTTAGATATGGCTATATGGCAAGCGTAAACACATGACTCGGATAAAGTTGAAAGAACGTGTAAACGGACGGTAAAAGAAAAAAAAATCGGAGAAATGTAACAAATTAGAATTGGGCATCAAGACCTGCAGAGTAATCGAGGCCTTTTTTTTCAGAATAATAACAATTTAACTTTTTTATTTAATCTAATTATAGGCATATTTTACCACTCTCCACGCCTCCCATGGCATGCTCTGGCTCCCCACTTTGGTTAGATATGTTGTTCATTTCATTATTTCATGTTGGTACAGTTCTTCTATCATTCTGAATAAATAAAAAAAAAAAACAGTTAAATAATTTTGTATCGTTTTCCTGCTGTTTTTGTTTAGCAGCTGTGTCAGATTCAGTGCTGCTGTTATTTCACAGCCCATTCTCACCCCCAAGGCGTCACTTAACTGACGCCTTGGGAAGCATTTTGACATGCTTCAATATCTGACGCTTTAGGCGCCCTTTAGCGTCAGTAAGATGACGCCCTAGGATCGCGTGTACCCTACCCCCACCCCACACCTAAACCTAACCACGTCCTCTAACAGACGCTTTCCTTTAGCGTCAGTTAGAGGACGCCGTAGGATCGCGTCATGTAAGTGACGCTAAAGGGCGCCTAAAACGTCAAATATCGAAGCATGGTCAAAGGTGACGCCTTGGGGTGAGAATGCGTTGTATTTCATGTCGATAAAGTTCTTCTGTCATTCTAACTTTATAAGAAACAGTTAAATAATTTTGGACAGTTCTCTGCCCGTAACTGGAGAGAGAAACAGAGACCCTCCAAAGATATAATTCCGTTTCAGTCTTTTTGTGTATTAAACATTCAAAAGAGATAAATCAAGTTATAGGCTTACTGAGTCGCTGTCCACAGTGCCGCAGAAAAGCGCTGAAACGGATATGAAGGGGATTTTTTTTTTTTTTTTTTTTTTTTTTTTTTGCCTTACGGACGGGCCCATCCAGTTTTCTGAAGGCCCACCTACAATCAAAATCCTGGCGCCGCTAGTGCTTACAAGTGCAACAGCAAGAAGGCCAGGTCAGCATCGATTTTGCAGGCTTCGCTTTCTTTCAGT
This sequence comes from Pimephales promelas, assembly GCF_988280905.1. Taxonomy (NCBI): domain Eukaryota; kingdom Metazoa; phylum Chordata; class Actinopteri; order Cypriniformes; family Leuciscidae; genus Pimephales; species Pimephales promelas. The sequence continues at coordinate 13,939,280 of NC_142775.1, read as the reverse complement.
TCTATCTATTCTGAAAAAGCCGGTCCGTTTTCTCTTTCTTTGTTCCTCTGATAAACACTGCCGAGCTTCTTTTACATCAGCCATCACGAAAACTTGAAGAACTCAATATCTAGCGTTACCTTTTTCTTATAGCTAGCCGGCTCCTGGATGGATGGGGGCGTGTACGCATGCGTGTGCGCGTATAGTGCCGTAAAGCAATTAGTTATCTCGCGAGACCTGAAATCTCATGATACTTCCTAACACTGAGGCCGGCGGGCCGGTAAAGTTACACGGGTGGTATTTTTCCGGCGTCCCCCAGCTCCTCGTTTAATATAATTTGACTCAAGAGGGCAGTATAGCCCTATTTATGGTTTTGAGTTTAAACTATCACTATCAGTTAATCCGTGACATCTACACGTTTTCCAAAGTGGACCAACGATTATTTCACGTCTTGTCGTGATGTCAGGTTTGGCACTGAAGTTACAGGAGTTTATTGTTTAAAAATGTTTAGCATGTTTTTGTTACTTAAAATGAGCTAAATGACAGATATAAAAAAAAAATAAAAAAAAGTTTGGCAACAATATGCAATCCTGGAAAGTACCATAAAATCCATTTTTTTTTTAAATTTAAAACAAGACTCAACAAATCCAAGTAATATTCTATGAAATGTTTAAACAACCATTTATACAGTACAAATATATACATAATTTCTACAATTATCTGAAATGTCAGGTAATAATAACCAGGAAACTGGAACCTGTCTCTCTGCACAGTATTCATTCATTTCATTTCATTCAGTCATTTTTTGCTGTTTTATTTCATTTTTTTCTCTTCTTGCCTTGTGAAAGTCAACAAAGCAGTTCCTCTCTGCAGTGAAGCAGAGGAAAACTGCACACTTGGAGCACTTGCATCTCACAATGCCCTTGCATCCTAGCATTTTGCATCTGCCCTTCTCAGATACATGCGAGGAGGGCCAGTGGTCTGTGCGGTCTCTGCAGACAGATTCTGGCGGGACAACGCTTTGGGGCCCTCTTTTATTTCCCCCCAACGCAACAGCTTGTGAAGGAATCCCCTTCCTCTTGTTTCTCACCTTACTCATGCACAAGCATGAGGACACTTGGATTTTGAATTCCAACAGTGAGTGGGAGATGGGCAATCATCTGGGACTGGCAGTCTCTTCTCTAAAGCAACCATGTATTTACCAGGGTCATGTCAAGCATGGGAAATTACAATGATTTGGTACCATTTCTTCATTTCATTATAATGTTTTTACCTTTAAAATATAATCAAAAGTTGTAAACATATCTCAGAGTAGTTTCATGCTGTAAGTCAATGGGACTCCATTAGGTTGAATGCACTGGGGTGTTTCCATATTTGCATGTAGTTGCCATATGGCAACAAATGAAGAGTTCAGATGCAAAAGCCTCTATTTGAAATTTTTTTCTAGAATGATCATTTTTATCAAGCTTGTATATTTAAGTTCAGTAATTTCACTTAAATTGCAATGAGGATTACCTATTAATTGTCATTTAAGTGAAATGACTGAACTTGAATATATAAGCTTGATAAAAATGATCATTTTAGAAGAAAATTTCCAATGGCACTTAGAGGCTTTTGCATCTGAACTCTTCAAATGTATTTTAGCATATTACAATAAATGTATAAAATCAAGACTGAATTTAATGTTAAAAAAATTAAGTTTTCTTACTCCCGATAGTGATTGAATTTTTTTTTATTTGATGAAAACTTTCCAAAATTCGGAATAAAAGGCTATTGGAGCCCCAGACAGTGATGTTTCCATGTCAATGTCCATGCATGAGCAAAAAGGACTGGCAAACAGGATCCTGGTCATACGACCTCCTAAATTAAATTAAAGTAACCCCCCCCCCCCCCCCCCTTTCACAACTAACTGTATAAATATAGATTTCATATCAAAGCTTTTTAGAAAATTAAGAAAAAAGTAATTGTTGCCATATGGCAACACTATGCAATAAAGGGTTAAGTTTCAGTTTAAGTGTAAGTTTCACGTTTGACGGGGGGTTAAACCATGACATCTAGCCTACACGTTTTCCAAAGCGGACCAACATGATTATTTCACGTCTTGTGTGATACTGGGTTGGAGAAATGTTGTTTTGGCCACTTTGATATAATCACAACAATATAATGTTTAAGCAAGAATGGGATTTGAACTCAGGTCTTCTTGATTAAAGCCCAACGCTTTATTAACTGAGCCACTTAGTCTGTTGAGTTCAAAGGTGTATTGGATGGGTTATTTTATTGCGGGTTTGGTTTTATTTGTTGGGAAAATAAATATAGAAATATAATTTGACACAAGAGGGAAGTATAGCCCTATTTATGGTTTTGAGTTTAAACTATCACTATCAGTTAATCCGTGACATCTACACGTTTTCCAAAGTGGACCAACGTGATTATTTCACGTCTTGACGTGATACCGGGTTGGGCACTGTAGTTACAGGAGTTTCTTCCCGTTGCTAAGCAACGGAACTAGGTCGAGTATTTAAAAGGTTATGGTTAACACGGTTAACATGGTTTAACGCCGATGAGCTGGGGGACGCCGGAAAAATAGACATTTTACTCATTAGGCTGCTTCATTATACGTGACATTTAGACGTTTTCTTCGGCGTGGATCAAGGCAAATGAATCCTTTTCACCTTGAAAATTATAAATGTTTTTTTTTTCCATTTTAAATAATAGAACATTTCTCAGTGATCGTCAATAAAACAAAATTCCATTTTTTCTCGGTTTAATGAAAACCAAGGTCGTTATGGAAGAGGCGATTGCGTGTAGAATAGGTCAACATCCAGGTATCTCTCCACTGGAGCATGTTAACGCAAACGTGTAAGTTTCACGTTTGAGGGGGTTAAACCGTGACATCTACACGTTTTCCAAAGTGGACCATTTAGGCTGCTTCATTAAAAACATGACATTTAGACGTTTTTTTTGTTTTTTTTTTCCGGCGTGGATCAAGGCAAATGAATCCTTTTCACCTTGAAAATAATAAACGTTTCTTTGCTTTTTAAATAATAGACCATTTCTCAGTGATCGTCTATAAGTCAATAACAAAATCCCCTTTTTCTCGGTTTAATGAAAACCAATAGGTCGTTATGGTAAGTTTAAGTTTCAGTTTAAGTGTAAGTTTCACGTTTGAGGGGGGGTTACACCGTGACATCTAGCCTACACGTTTTCCAAGGTGGACCAACATGATTATTTCACGTCTTGTCGTGATGGTTGGAGAAAGCTACGGCAGTTCATTGGAACGAATGCGTCAATAGAGCCGCCATCTTGAAACAGGGGAGCCCCTCCACTTTAATGCATCAGCGTCAATGTAGTAGACACAGGTCTAACGGAAATAAAATCACCATAAATCATCATGAATGCGATTTTTCTTGTTTTTTTCGGTTTGTTCCAACAGTCAGACATGTATTTATCATTGATTCCAGAAAGAATTATTATTATTTTTTTTAAAACATTCTTCCTAGTTCAGATTTCATCCGTGAACATCATACGCTGCACAAAAGTCCGCTACCATCAATGAATTTAAAGTAAAGACAGCGTTACCTAGCTACTTCCTATGACAAGACCCCTGTTCCAAGATGGCGGTGGTTTTGACGCATGCTTAGAACCCCAAGTTGAGGTCTAGTGTATATGTCTATGCGTTTAATTGATGACGCAAAGTGTTCTGTGAGGAGAAATGCGAGCCGATCCGAGTTGGAGTATTATATGTGTGCATGCATCCTATAAAGTGAGTTAATTCTTGTCATTATACACTTAGGAGAAAGTTCATATTGTAATCTTGTATATAATTGTTGTTTCTTGAAGTTATTGAAACTAAATTCGAGTGTTCAATGGTGCCTAACGATCGTTACATGAACGATCATATTCATATCTGCTGTCGAATTATGCGATCGTTGATCATACTGCTGTCATATTTTATGTTGAGATAGATCGTTTTCTTTGTTTAATATGTTGGTAGTAAATTGCAAGTATAGGGGTGAGTCGATGGCGATTATATTTAAATGGCCTATTCTGATGCTAATATTGCTAATCGTGGCACTATTGTATTTCACTCTTATTGCAAGTAATATTCCACACAGATTGTATCATTCTTTACTATATTGGATTGTTAAATAATTGGATCTGAAGTCTGTATGTTTACTTATTGTAATTATTATTTCTCTTTGTACAAACCACATACAAACATACTCCAGTAAAGGCATCGAAAGAAATAACAGTGGTTGACTGAGTTCCTGGGTTCTGATAGGCCCATCCAGGACGAGTGTTGCTTATCCCTCAGTCCTTACGAGATAAAAGTCAAATTTCCAATTCCAAATCCAACAAGCCAGCCAGCGCTGGCATTTGAAAAAAATAAAACACTGGAATTATACATGCAAATTATTTTAAAATAATGAAGTCTTAGCCTACTTACAGGTTGTGGCCCAACAACTGCTGCCTCTGGTTTTAAAGTTGGAACTGCTTTTTTAGTAACAGTTTCTTGTTGAATTCGTGGAGATTCTGGAAGCTGTCTTCCGTAAAATGCGCAGCACAGAGAGCTAAATTACGATCGTCATTTTCAGGAACATAATAAATTGTATCCATTGTTGTCGAAGTACAGAGTCCGTGGGAAGCCCGAACACAGAAGACCTGACAGCTGGGTGAACACAACACACTTGACGAGCCGCAGAAATATGGCCATGCCCTTTTTTGCATATTCCGGAGGGAGGGGTTGATGCAAATGTGTGGGTTAGTGACGTCTAGAACCCAGCTGTAGCCCCAAGAGGCGTTTTTTAGGGAATATACTTCCTGATTTTTAAAAGATGATATCTCTGCTTACACTTAACTTTCAGCGCTGCAACTTTGCAGATACTGTTCATGCACCAACAGCAACATTACACACTATTTAAAATGAAAAAAAGTGAAATCTCAATCAGGGATGCAGTGAGAGAATTGCAAAGAATCCTGAAATGCTATATGAAAATACATTGCTGCTTGTATCCGAATACATTATAAGTGTGAGCGAGAGTATACAAAGATGCAACTTATGTCATCAACATCACTTTACACCAACCAAACAACCTGAACACAGACGTAAAATGAACTCCAGTCAACAGAAAGCGGCCTCTGAAGAATGGAACTGATAGGCCTTAAAATCCCAATCAAACGCTTCTGATCACATGCACATGAATGAGCACAGAGAGTCTCATCTCATTTACAAAGAGCAATGTGTGAGCTTTGAAAATCCCATGGAACAATTACACAGAGAAAGAAGGATGAGGCAGCAAACGTCTGGAGATCAGATCACTTCACATTGGCGCAGCAGAGGCAGGATCCGCAGTAATTACCAAGACAAACATGCAAACGCATGTCTTGCCACGGCTCTGCATGACGGCTGTTTCCTGATTGCTAATTGTGATTAAAAGCAGCACCTGAGGATGGAGCTGACCTGGAGAATGATCCTGTTGTGGGAGAGAAATAATTGGGGTAATTTTCTTCGCTTTAGCCGTTCCACTTAAACGATACTGCGTGATTTAGAAAAGAGAGAGAAACAAGAACATTTCAAACGAGGATTCCTTCATAAAAAGGGAGAGAAAGGAGTCAGGAGAAACAAGTATGTGCAGGAAGAAAGCATTAACAAAAAGCAGCCGTTGTAAATTGACAGCTGATTCTGTATAGCCGTAGTTTAGCTCTGTTGCATTTCTCCAGGTGTGTTGAATAAAATGAGACGGGCATCATTCCCTATTCAGACTAATGAGACATTGTGTTCAACAGTCTATCCCTCCCTCTGCACCGACAACCCTTTCATTGGAAACGAGTGTTTTAAAGGCTCAGTGAGTATATGTGGAAAGGGGCTGTTGGAGTAATCAAGTGTGGTACCGAGGTATGAATAGCCTATATAATGTCACACAGATATAATACACATATATTTGGTATATGCATACTGAGAGAAGCATGTTTGTTTACTGCAGGACATTCCATTTAACCTTCCAAAGCATAAACTGGAAGCAATAGCAGATAATTTAATATCAGTATCTTTTATGTCTCATTATTAAATCTTATTGCTAAGGCTTAAAGGAGTAGTTCACTTAAAAAAAAAAAAAAAAAAAAAAAAAAAAAAAAAACAAGCAACCTTTTGCTGATAATTTACTCACCCCCATGTCTTTCTTTCTTTAGTCAAAAGAAATTAAGGTTTTTTTATGAAAACATTCCAGGATTTGTCTCCATATAATGGACTTCAATGGGAACCAAATGGTTCAAGGTCCAAAAGACAGTTTCAGTACAAACTGTTCAAAGGGCTTTAAACGATTCCAGACGATGAATAAGGGTCTTATCAAGCGAAACGATGGCTCATTAAAAAAAAAAAAGTTTAAGTTTTATAAGCTCAAATGCTCACCTTGCTCTGTTCTGTTCTGTTCGTGACTCTCTCGTTTGAACTCGTTCATCAAAATGAATAAATCTTTTTTCATGTCATTTGATTCATTCAACGAACGAAATGAACGAATTGACTCGGAAAAAAGATTCATTCATTTTGATGAACGGTTTGAACAGGAGAGTCACGAACGCACATCACAGAACAGAGTAAGGCGACCATTTGAGTTTATAAAACTTAAACTTTGTTTTTTTTTTCTTTAAATGAGCGATCGTTTCACTTAATAAGACCCTTAATCATCGTCTGTAACCGTTTAAAGCCCTTTGAACAGTTTGCAGTTTGCACTGAAACTGTCTTTTGGACCTTGAACCGTTTGGTTCCTATTGAAGTCCATTATATGCAGAAAAATCCTGGAATGTTTTCATCAAAAACCTTAATTTCTTTTCGACTGAAGAAAGAAAGACATGGACACCTTGGATGACATGGGGGTGAGTAAATTATCAGCAAAAGTTTTTTAAAAGTGAACTACTACTTTAAGACATTTTATTTTATTTCTATGCAAACCTAGACTGAAAATGCAATATATATATTTTTTTTTCTTTCCAAGATGATAAATTGAAACTTGGTGAAATGTGCATATATGATATGCAAATTTCTAAGGCCTCTAAATTTTCAACATGATCAAAACTTTGCTGGAAAACCTGCTGTACACAATTCTACTACATGCTTAAAACTATAAGATGACCAAAAGCAAGTAAAAAGAAATTATAAATGTCCTCTTTCAGGTCTGCAGAGCTTTGATCAAGCATTTAAATATCATCTTTCTTAAACATATTGGGAGATATAAAATGATAAATGATATTTATATGCATTTATGTAAGTAGTCCACTACACTTTTGCAAAGATCTTATTGATTTACAGTCACAAGCGATCACAATTATGGCCATATACAAATCAGCAACTACACCAAATTGCAAATTCCATTGTAAAAATGGTTTGACTTTAGTTTCAGTAAACCTTTCCATAAAAATACATCTGACTATTTTCATGTGTCATGGTTCATATTAAGTAGTTCCACGAGAAGCTATATGTGACGAACGCAGGAAAATAATGTCACGATAAAGCTGACTGGCTGATGGGACAATAAGAAAACAACTCTTCCCTAATAACGAGCTCTGATGAAAAAAAAAGGCAACAGAAAGCTTTTCATGATTTTAAGTGCACTGATAAAATATATTCTGTAATATAATGAAATCTACTTTTGGATAATACACAGATACTTTGAAATGGCTGACAATAGAGAAAAATGCTTGTTGCAGCTAATGATGTCGTAACAGTATGCAACAGCAGGAGCCGTGACACTGTAGCCAAACCATGAAACCTAGTTACTCCCAGAAAACAGGAGAGAGTTACCCTCATACTGACAAACCACATATCGTTTACAGAACATGAAAACTGAGGGTCGGATTGAATAAAATGCTGTACAGCTTAGAATGTCAAATCACAGTAATCGGGTGCATCCGCCAACCCAGCACTGAGAACTGCGAGATGTGGAATTCACCCTGTGGCTTGATTTGCAGAAAACACATGGAAATAAACACAAAATTATTTCTACATTCTACAAAAGGCCAGCAGTGAGAATCCAGTTCTCTACATATCTCTGAAAGCATTTTGCTTGAATAAGAAATTTGACAAATTGCTCAAGTGGTGCAAAAACATTCCAGCCTATTTACTGAACCGGGTGGCCATGCAGTTCTCAGCGGAAAATTGTTCTGTAGATCCAAGAAGTTAATCGAGGTTTAGTTCTATTTTTATAAATTAGAAGACTACAGTATTGCTCAAAACCTCAGCAGCCGGGAAACTATCCAACATGAAATGTTAGTGCTTGGTGGCAATCATTCTGTTAGATACAAAAATTATATTTTGTAATGGGATTCAGTCAATGAGATTGCTCTGGAGATTGTCCCATAGGTTACCTGTAGGCAGATGCGTATCGATAGGCACATTGAGGGAAAATGAAAGACTCTTGCTTGGTGGCTTTTGCGCCTCATCTCTCCACTGCAGGGAATGTAATATGCGTCCTATAATGAAAGCTCTCAGGGGAACTCTTCCTCTGCTTAGTGGTCTATACCAGGCCCACTCAATCACAAACGCAGTGCGTGCTGATGCACCGACAGGGCTTTCAGTAACACCAAGCTGTGTAGTCTGGAAAATGCCGTCTATCGCCTTTAGCACCGTACTCTTTTCTTGCCACATGACAAAGCACAACATTTATCTCTGCATTTATGGAAACGAAGATGCTCGGCTCCACGATATGAAAATGGAATACCGCTGCTCTGTTGTGAAAGAGAACACCATTGCCTTTCCCCCGGTTTAGTTGGTTCATTAAAGCAGACAGTTGCAGTATATTATCAGGGTAAATGCGACTCTAAAGGTGATCCTTTTAACTATAGATTATTTAAAGAGTTGTTACATTATAAGGAAGAGGGGACTCATTTAAAAAATGTTCTGTAGAAACTGTCCTACATTTGATCTGACGATCATTTCTCAGATGTGCGCACATGATTCAGAGAATGAACGTACACACACACACACACACACACACACACACACACACACACACACACAAAGTGTGTATGCCTCCAGATATAAAAAAAAGTTTCAGAACTCGGAAACTACGTAAATCTTCTTAGACCACCATGCGGTGCTAAGCAGTTTTCCATGTCAAAGATTGTTTTTATAAATTTGAATGTTGGCGTTCAAAGTTGACTCTAAGTTGAAATCTGTGCGTACACATGTTTTATAACTGTAGAGTTGTGAAGACTGGAATACACTATGGGACTTTGTCCAGATTTTTGCTTCCCATCAGGAAGGGTCAACGATAGTTGCAGAAAGTCAATGCCAGCCACAGATTTAAAGGAATAGTTCAAGAAAAAATCCATCATAATTTCATTTCACTCCAAACCTGTATGTAGTTCACTTTGAAATTAATTTTTGATATGTTTTAGCTTACCTCAAGGGCATCAAAGAAGTAGGAGTCTTTGTTTAAACAGTATTATCAGTATTTTGATATTTTTAGGTCAAACCGTTCTTGTCTGTCAGTCATATAATGGAGTTCTATGGTCACCACCTCAAAGAGCATGCACAGAGAAGTCCAAATTAAACATGATTCAATGACTCGTAAATGTAAGCACACATTGATGGCCTAAGACACGAAATGAGCGGTTTGTGTGAATAAACAAACAGTGTTTATACCATTTTTTACCTCTTGTAACCACAGCCACGTCCAATTGATCTGACGGCACGGGCGCTTCGTTCTGTACAAGCGCCGGAAGTGATCTGTTGATTTATCGAAATCGTCTTCCATTGCAATTTCATGTATATCTAAATATGTATAGATCTTTACAGTGAAGGATAACACTTCTGAAATCTCTGTGAATAATGAGTGATGTACACGCGTGAGAGATCACTTCCGGCGCTTGCGCAGACAGAAGCGCCTTCGCCTTCAGAGTACTTGGACGTGACTGTGATTACAAGAGGTAAAAACGATATAAATACTGTTCGTTTTCTCACACAAACCGCTCGTTTCGTGTCTTAGGCCATCAATGTGTACTTACAGTTATGAGTCATTAAATCATGTTTAATTTGGAGATCTCTGTGCATGCTCTTTGAGGTGGTGACCATAGACTTCCATTATATGACTGACAGACAAGAACGGTTTGACTTAAAAATATCAAAATTAAAAATACTGTGGAAACAAAGACACCTACATCTTGGATGTGCTTGAGGTAAGCTAAAACATACCAAAAAACAATTTCAAAGTGAACTATCCCTTTAAGAACTTCCAAAATAAGTAAATAATAACAATTACACCATACAAGTATGAAATAGTTGGCATTTAAATAATGAGATGACGTTTATTTTTGGATGAACTATTCCTTTAGGCGAGCAGTTTGCTGGAGTTAATTTCCTGTCATTTTCAGGTCCTGTTCACGCAAGTAATATAAAAGCACCTAATTTGATCCTAATTACTCAATTATATGAATTATTTTAGGCCAGACGTTGTCAGAAAAACAGCGGCAGTAAATCTCAGCTTGAGAGATCAGGTCATATTTAGATCCAGAGATGCTTATCATTTCTCTTCAAGGGAAAATCCATACAGAATGTCACAGGTAAAGGGGGGATGGCTGTGGGAATGATGGATTGCGTCTATCACACTCAATTATGTGCTTGAGAAAAGTGATTTGACTCGCTGTGAGAGGGGGAAAAAAAGAAAGACAATACTGATCACACCCTCTTACAATATTGGATTTCCAGTGACAATACCATCAAATGTCACTGTGGGGAAAAGAGCAGAATCTGTCATGCACATGCACACAACACAAATAATATACTTTATCATCTTGTGTTGTGATTATCAGAAATATTAAATTTTAAGGTGGTTGCAATGCAATTCAGGTATGAGTGCAATAACTTTCATCAGATTGCCGTCTAAAGCACTACTCAGGTAGTAATGGTTTCTCATGGTCTAGAAGAACATTTGCATGGCTTCTATGCTAAAACTCAGGAATACAAATGCCAAGTAATTCAAACAGGAACGAGAAAGTGGTAATGCAATTTTATTCAGCACTAATAATATCTATACTACGTTACAGACATTGTCGAGAATACTCCTGTTTGTGTCAATATATACATGAGGGTCAGGTAAACAAAACTAGATGGTGCTATGACTCACCAAACCAATTCTGTCAGCAAAAACTTTTCCCTACCTATACGCATACAAAATAACATACAATTACAATATATATATATAAAAACCTTCTTCATGCTCTTGGAAATGTCAAATGACACGCTTCATTGAAGTTGAGTTAACTGTCCTGTCCCAATGTTTCATGACTGCCAGGTTTTGGCTTCTGAGAGAAAAACAAACATTTCCAATTTGGACGCCATAAAATCTCTGACTAGCATCTATGCTGAAACTACGTCAAATTCCCATATGAAACAATTACCATCTGAATAGGGCTCGAGTGAAGCCTTCTGATGAAACAAAGTGTTGAATAAATCACATGGCCAGAATGTCTTCTAGTGGTTCACTGTGACATTTTGTGCTATATATCAGGGTTTTTTTTTATAATGCTTAAAAAGGTTGTAGCATGTGATTTTGAAATCTGAAAGTGTTCTAGAGTGATTTTAAGAGTCTGAATCATTGCCTTGAGATGACTGCAGACTTGACAGACTCTCACTATCAAGACATTTAATATGCTGTGAAAAAAATGTCAAATTTTGACATTCAGAAAGTAAAACTCTCTGAGCAATCTTAATCCTTAATCAGACACCGTGCACCACAGGATACTTACTCTTTAAGCTTTTGTAGGAGGCATGAGAAATAATTTTTCACCAGTTCTGTCATCAAACTGTTGAGTCTGTTTCGAGTATGTGGGTCACATGAATTTATTCAAATTTTCTGAGCTTGATTTGTCAGTTTGACCTAAAGCCAACATGTCCACCCATGGAACGGGACATTCTGACTTTGTAGAAATTAGGCATACATTAAGCTTACTTTTCTTCAGCAAAAAGTGCAAAACAACTGCTAATATTAATTGTCAACATTAGTGGTCGGGCCGTCGAAATCTTGTTCCAGGACCGGGAGCCTAGGGAAGACCATTATAGCCCCTCCTGTACACAGTCCCTTTTCAATCTATGCATTTTGAGTAAAAAAAAAAAAATGTGTATATGTAAATATTCACATGTAAAACAAACAGTATTATGCTAAGTTAACTACAGTTAACTTTGAAGGTTTTTTAGTTAAAGTAGAACTCAGGTGTTCTGACGATTCATGCTACACATCGAGATTTGCTACTTACCGGTTATGCACATGTGCAGACTCACATTTTTTTTTTAACAAAAGGTACATTTTCCTGTTATAATGTATAATTTCCCTTTAAAAAAAATTCTTACTACCATATGAAAATTTGTACGGTCAGCCACCTGAAAAAGAATAACTGAAAGTTTAAGTTACTTTGAGGAAAGGTGTACTTTGACAAGTCAAAGATGAATATTTTATGATAATTTTTACTTTTCACACCGTTTTAAAAATAAAAACAGTAGTCTATACTGCAGCTACTCATAACTTAGAATTGTATTATAATTGTATTTCATACGACTTTAATCGGCATTCTGTGATCAATTCGCGCTATGGTAGCATTTTTCGACAAGGCAGCAAATATCGACAGAACACCGGCGCAAAATGAAACTTTGGTATAATTGCACATTGATACCTAGTCGACCGTTCTCTGAGAATTGTTTTCATGATAATTGAACGTAAAGAGTTTTATATCTGAAACCGTTTAGCATATACGCTAGTATATGGGGGCATAATAAGTAAAAAGAAATCGCTAGTTTATACCACTAACAAGGTTCAAAATAGCCCCACACTAACACAGTAACATAATGAGGGTCCCTAAATACAAAACGAAGCATTGAGAACTTTGTAAGTGTACAGACCATTTAATAAGATGATAATTTATAAAGACAGTTCACTTCGTGTATACAGGCGGCGCTATCTTTGGAAAACAGTCTCGACAACTCGAACCACAAACGACGTTCATACAGTTCAAAAGTTCGCTGAACTTCATACAGTTCAGCTCACTTGGCACGTCGTTCGTGGTTCGACCCAAGTCCAGATGATTTAAAAAATAAAAATAAAAGAAGTACAATGATTTTTGCTGATGGATTTCCACTCTTGCCTGTTTATGGGTTAACCCTCCTATTATCCTTGGGGTCAATTTGACCCCATTCAATGTTTAACATCTGTTAAAACATAATTTTATTTATTTTTTTTTTGCTTCAAATTTAATGACTTTTCCTAATTTAATGGGGACAACTCTGTAAACATAAAATTAACCTGCTAATATTTTTTCAAAGTCCTGTACAAATTTTGTAGCATCGGTGTTCCTTGGGGTCAATTTGACCCCAGGCTCTTTTAGTTGTATAATAAAACAGAAGAAATATTAAAATTTCACACACATTTGTTTTGGTTGTTATATTGAGGTCATTATAACATGTTATAATTTGAATGTATAATGTTCATTGTAATTTTACATATTCAATATCATTTTCAAAAAACGTCCCTCTGTTTTAGGGCTCTAACCAAACAGAACCATATCTGTAGTATTGCGAGAACTACTAGTAGTTCACATGACATGTGACATAATTCTCAAGATAACTAATAATTCTTTCCTGTGTATTTGGGAGGGGAAAACATGATTTTTTGTGAGAACTTTGATGTTTCCCGTGCCATGGGGGAGGAGAAAACATAATTTTTGTGAGATTGACCCCAAACATAACTCGTGTTACTATCCTTGATAAAATAAATAGTTTTTCTTTCCAAATGTTATAGATGACAAAAATCTATACTTAGAAATATTATAAAACAAATAAAACACCAGATGTATTTGTACTTTTCCAATTTTAGGTCAAATAAGTAAGATTTTATGTTGATTTGTAAATTTGTCCATAGTCGGGCAATGGGTATTCTGGATATGTAAGGGGTTAGGTGGAGTTAGGTGGGGTTAGGTGGGGTGGGGAGGGGGGTGGTGGGTGGATTTCAACTTAAAATGTTACTTAAGTAGTCAACAAAGACATAAATTAACTGAGACAAACCTTTGTACAAAAAAATAAACATATTGTGGAGATTTAAATTACTGGGGTCAAATTGACCCCAGAGGGTAAAAAGTGTTATCAGATTTGAGGGTAACAGGAGGGTTAATGTCATGTTTAAAGAATGTGAGATAAATTCACTTTTGAAAACACACACACACACACACACACACAGACTGACATATCAGGTGTTGTATTTATTTATTTATTTATATTAAATTAAAAATATAGATTCAGGTAACAAAACTGTGAAACAGTATTTAAATGCTCTAGCTTTGGGGAATGGGAAAGTGTGGTGGAGAAAGTTACTGTGACCAGAGCCGAAGATGGGCTTCTCAACTCTCACTGTATGCCTGGATCAAAAATGACAAGACTTGACTTTAGTTTTGACGAGCCGTCACTCAATCACAATGCGGCCAAATGAACACTACAGGCAATTAGTCCTCTTGACAGCATGAATAATACACTCTGACTTATGAATCTCTTGGAGAAACACCATGGCGGATGCATTTGAGAAGGTTGAGCTCAGGGACGGTGGCTTTCCCCGTAATCGCTCGCTAAGCCTGAGCTCACCGTGTGGTTGGCAGCAGATGGGAAAGGAGATGGGAGATTGTGCATGAATAGGAATTACATACCGAGAAAGAACTAGAGACTACCGATATGACCCGGACTAAAGTCAGGGAAAGCATAACTGGAGTTGAGAGAGATTCCTGGGATATTCAAATGCTTATCGTCACGCAGCTGCAGATTCCCCACACTGCATTCTGTACAAAAAGAGAAAATTGTAGGGCTATACCTGACAGAAAGAAAACATCTACCTCTTGAGCATGGGCAGGGGTTAAAGAACACAAAAAAGCACCAAGCCGGGCTACATACGGTCACGAAAAAACACACCGAATTCTAAAATAACCTGCAAGATCTACAAAATCAAATATGTGCTGTTCAAATTACAGATATATACAGCCATCAAATAAGAATAATAATCTCACACTCAATATAAGTGAACAAAACATAATGGGGGGAAAAAAGAGCGCAAGTTTTCTCAGCTATTTACAAATACATCAGGCCAATTCAACTTTCTATAAAAATACTATTCACATTTTCTCATTGACGTACAGTAGTAAAATCACGAGGAACAACCATTCCAAATGTCAATGTTATAGGAAGATGTTTTTCTCCCCTTTATTTGTCCTTTGTGATATAAAATGACTTTTTTAAACTGTGCTTAGTCTACCGTTACCTTCCTTGACACATGCAAAATAAGTTCCAGTGAGCAGATAAAAGAAATGATAAATAATACAACAAAAAAGGGGGCACAACTAATGAAAAGGACCCAAAAAGAACAACATGTGCTTTTTTTCCATCTGACACTGCAGATTTGATAATCAGTTCAGCAAATGTAGACTCAAAAACACTGCAAATTAATTCAATTTTTACACTAAATGCCCAAACATATTATAAGTAGCCTAACATTGTTTTTAGTAAAGCTTATTGCCTCTCAATACTGTCAAATACATGATCGTAGGGTCATTATAAATCCCTTTTTGAGTCATAGGGCCAATTTTAAAAATATGAAGGGGATGTTCAACCCGGTCTCATGACCAAATCGTACGAATTCGACGAATGATTAAAAAGTGGCTAATTCATAACAATTAATACGACTTCACTCGCACGAATTAGTACGATTTTGCTAAATCGTACATATTTTACGAATTGGCCAATTTGTATGAATTCGTTCGAATGACCTACCCCTAAACCTACCCATCACGTGGGTTTAGACAAATCGTACCAATTCGTACGAGTGAGGTTGTACGAATTAGTACGAATTAGACACTGTTTAATCATACGTCGAATTTGTACGAATTAGGGATGCTATGTGCCTAAATCAAGTAGTTGACAAATGTGTTAAACAAAACTGAGGAAAAATGAAAAAAAAAAATATTTATGGGTGAATTCACTAAACAAAGTAAAAACCTTGTATTTTTTAACCAATCACCTACAATCGTTCAACCATACGCTAAAAGTGGTAAAATAGTTCTGTGCTTTATTTAAAAGAAGTCATTGTTTTCAGCACACCGTATACACGCCTTGTGTAAATTAGTTTATCAACTCATCGTTATTGGCTATCACTCCAGACAGAAATCAGGCGGAAACCATTTTACATTTTAAGCAGATGTTTGCATACATACACTCTTCACTCTCAGAAAAAAAGGTACGAAAGCCACCACTGGGGCGGTACCTTTTCAAAAGGTACACTTTTGTACCTAAAGGGTGCATATTGGTACCTTCATGGTGCATATTTGTACAATTATGGTACCAATATGCCCCCTTTAGGGACAAAAGTGTACCTTTTTGAAAAGGTACTGCCCCAGTGACAGCTTTTGTACCTTTTTTTCTGACAGTGTTGGGTCAAATATGGACAAACCCATAGTTGGGTTAAAAATGTAATTAAAAAATTCACAGTTGAAAGTGAAAGTTGAAGTTGGGTTAAAATTTTACATGACATTTTTAAGCCAACATTTGGGTTTGAACAACCCAGCATTTTTTAGAGTGTAAATCATCAAATGTTGATTGAATGATGGAGATCATCACATGATGCGAGTTGTAGTAGTGCACTTTAAGCATTTTAAAGAGTTGATTCAAGTGCCCGGATCTCAGTACTGGAGATTCAAGCCTCCTGCATTCTTCACAATCAAGATCAGAATTTACAAATTGCATTCAGCACAGATTCTGTGTGCGTATTTGGACCGTTAATTGATTATTTTAGTGAATCGGGGGCGTGTGCAAATAAACAACGCTATCAGTGGTTTCATTCTTAGTGAACTCACCCATCAGTTTTTTTATGCATTGTGTAAAAAAAGGGGGAATATAAGCATTCACCAATTACTCACAACTCTTCACATTATTATCTCCAAATCCCCGCAGGTATATTTACACAAGTTCAAGATGTTTGTCTCACGTTCTTCTAGATTCCGCTAAAAGTGTGTCACTAACAAACAATGTGCAGCAAGACAAAATGTTTGTGCTCCAACGTAACTTTATCTCCAGGAAAGTGGAAATGTTCCCAAAGAGAACGAGTCCCATCCTCTAACAGTCTCGAACTGAAAGCATTTGCAAACAGTCTCTAATATCACAATTTCCGTTTTGGTCTAGTTGTTCCTCACGTGATGGATTTAGTAGATCGTTCCAAACCCTGTTTCCACAGCAGTTGCTACATATGTAGATTTAGATGCCCTAAACTGCGGTGACGTTATCAGTAGCGTGTACACGAGGTCCTCGTCTTTTATTGGGTTAAGAGAAGAGCTGTCCATCCCCCATGTGTGTTTTCATGGAGGTTGCAGTACTTTGGACATTTCATAACCACATCATAAGCAAGTGCCTTTGCATAAATGCATTGTGTTTGTCACAAATAAACAAAAACACATGAATAAAAAATGAATAAAAATATAATTTGGCCTTAGTTCTACACACTCTACGTACTTCATAACTTTTTTAAATAGAGTTCGAATTCTCTAGGAGCTAAAATGAAGCAGTTTCAAGTATCAGTTTGATTCTGTAAAAGCGTCTTATATTATTATTATAGGTAATCTTAGCGTTCTTTTACTGCAACCCATCTTAAATTATGCTCTATTCATTTTATTTTTAAGGTTAAAAGCTTGAGATAAAATACTTCAATTAGTAAACATCTGTGTTTGGCAAAATTACTACGCGTCACTAACATTCCCTGATTTCGTTTCCAGTAGAGAGCCAAAAATGTCATTTGTCTAATCTGTTATCACATGGGAACAGCAATATCCACAATGAAAGGAACTCTATCGTTGTTATGTTCATTAATTAAAGTGCTCCACGTAACCGTAAACCTTCATATTCATAAGCACAAAAAACGGGAAAACAATGACAGAGCAAAACAAATGTATGTGGGCGGGTGGTGTTTGCTATCGTCATGTGAGCTGTGATTATAATAAATGAGTATTCAATCAGTGCCGTTGGTGTTTAAAACAAACTCATGCGGCTGTGCCAGGCTGTTAAGTGCTTTAAAACCATTTCATATCTCCAAACCAGCAACACAACATCATTATACCTCTTAGCAGAAAAGCAGGGTGTCTGGCAGTGCTCAAAACTATACATGACGTGGTTGGTATCGAATATGTAGCAGTTGTTCTCCAACATGCTCAAATAAGCTGCGTTATCTTCCTTAACTTGTATCCGTGTGAATCCATGAGACGCTTCTTATAGAAAAGTCATTATGGGAGACAGTTCAAATGGAGATGACAGATTTGAGGAAGTCTCATCTCTAACCCTGGGGCAAATATTCCATTTGTATGTTCTCCTCGTAGTTGATGGATTTCGCATTCCTTCTCGATTTCAAAATGTCCCTCATTGTTGCAGCTTTACAAAAAGCTGCCATCTTGATAGCAAGTCTGGATATCCACTCGCACGTGGACGAGATTTATACAGTTGTAACAGTTTTCCGGCCATATTTCAGGACAGGAGCCAGGCGTTGTGTGATCTGTCGAGTCTTCCGTGCAAACCTGGTCCTCTGTCGCTGTGTAAATATCCATTCCACGCAGTAGATCCGTCAATGTGGATGCTATTGGTCGCTAGTATTGATTTTAGCTTCTAAAGTTCAAGGTAGACCCATTCCGGGTTTTTTATTCCACACATTAAATGACAAAATAAGGAAGGCTACCTTAAGGTGACAACTCACAGATCAATGCTGGCTAGATCAACAATGAAAATGTTATTACAGTAGACTGTTGCAGATCTGCTTTTATGAAGTTATTGATTTTGTTGTGGCCTTGTTCATATGCGGGCTGATACTATTCTCTTCATCACATTTGTTTTACACATGTAGTTTTACAGACGTATAATGCGGTCCGCTGGACTGTCTCCGGTTGTGAATCGTTCCAGTCTTGCTCAAAAGGAGGAGAGAGCGGCTCAATATAAGTAATAAAAAGTGCTTTGTTTGAGTAATATGATGTGCATAAAACCAGATGAATTATGAGAAGAACATCACATAATGTGTTGTCTTTTGAAGATGTGCCATCTGAGAAGGTTGTGGTCCGGGTCGACAACACACTAATGATGACTCTATAATGTGTTTGTATGTAGCATACGAGTTTCAGTTATTAGGCAACATCAAGGACCTTTTTGGGCCGTCTTGTCTCAGGGCCCATGACGATATTTCCAGTACAACACATCTGCCTTATATAATCATGTATGGAGTGCTTAAAAAAAACCTATGCTAACCAAAGTCATAAATTACAACAGATCATATCATAGCTTCAAATCAAAATCCCAAAATGAGATAAATATTTCTATAATAGCACAAAATAATGACTCCTCTCCGCTATTTGATCGACTCCTCTCTGCTATTGGATCGACCCACGTTGCATGTCATAATCAGTACTTGCTTCCAATGAGATGAGCGTAACATCTACCTTATGTTGGGAACAATATCGCTTTCTGATAGTTGGGGTCAGGTAGGGGGAAGGGTCTTAATGGGGATTGGAGTGAGGAGAGACAAGCAGATTGATGTGGTCATAGTGCCTCTGGAGGAGAAGCTCACCCAAGTGGATCAGTTCCAGGTTGTTGGAGGTTGGGTGTTAAATCCAGTTCAGAGAAGAGCAGAGAGATCAGGATGCTGGTGTGAGAGCCAGGGTAAGAGCACACTACGACTCTCTCTTTACCTCCATCTTTCCTTCTTTGTCTCGGTCGTTGTTGCTACACAACAGTGTTCCTCTGGCGGTAGGGAGGCGGCGGCAATACGGTGCCGGGTTTTAGCGCATACTCTGACAGGTACTCCTGGTTCTCGGCCACGGCGGGTCGGATCCGACCGTTTTGCCGATAGAAGAAGCGTGTGCTGCAGTCCTGCAGATATTCTGGGTTGTGGAGACTTGCCTTCGGGGGAAGACTGTGCTGCCAGTACTCAGGATTGTCAAATGTCTTTTTGGGCTTTATGTCGGGTTTGATGGTCCCGGAGTGAGCGGGATGGAGGTTGTGTGCTGGGTGGAGGGTGTGTCCGGGATGGGCAGAATGGACGGTGTGGCCTGAGAGGGTGGAAATGCTTTGTTTGCCTTGGTACAGTGGCTGTGTTGAGATGTGGGCACTGAGTGCTGCCGGTTGCATGGTTTGAGAAAGATTTTGGCTGTTGGAAGTTACAGTATTTGGCGCTACTACTGCTGCTGCCACTGCTGTGTGTGCCACAGGGACCCCATTCTTCCTCAAAATGTCGTGACTCTTTTCTCCAGAGTTATGGAAGGTGTTGAGGTACAGAGGGTCATTGACATACTCATCCTCCACCTTGGGCTGCCCATTGGAGGTGCTGTGGTAACCTCGCTCAAGAGTGTGGACCTCTCCGTTTCTGCGAAGGGTGACAAAGGGGTTCTCCTCCACGGGGTTGAGATAATCTGCGAGAGAAGAAAAGAGCATTGAGAAGAGAGAAGGTGGGGGACATTGTGCCAGCTAGTGCTCTAAGGATAACATCGATCAGTAGCGGAGTGGCAATCGGGAGAGTCGGGAGTTTTCCCGGTGGGAAAAATGATAAAATGTATTTATTGGAAGTTCGCCATGGCCCAAGCTAAGGGAAGAAAACAATTTTCTTTTGACATTTTTTATAACGGAGCATATATTTGCACTAAGTGCCTGTCTTTACAGCAAAACGACACCCGTCTTGAAACAGCCTCAGTGGCGTAGGTTGTAGGGCGTGAAATACTTGAAAGCAGCTTTTTGATGCCGCCTTGCCGAACTCTCTCTTCTCCCTTTTCCCAACACAGATATGTAAAGATGTAAAATGTAAAACCTAACATTAAGGTCTCTAGCGTTATATTTTGCCAACAAACTAAAATTTAAACCATATGGCGTTGCGCCATTATAATAACTGACATTAGAATAGCATCCAGTTTGTTCTGCGTGATCTTTGCTCTCGCGATCGTTTGGTGTTTTCTCCTAAATAAAAGCTCAAGGGTTTATTTCTTGCAAGTGAAGAAATTAGGACAAAAGTATTTTAATTTTCCTATATTAGTGTAATGTAGGTTAAAATATACTTTTGAAATACTCATTTTCATTTACACATTTATAGGCTATAAATGGATTTTACAGTACGTCATAGGAATAATTATAAATCATTATTAGGCTACATTATTATAATAATTGTTTGGCATCCTAAAACACCATTGATAATGTAATGCAAACTGAGACTCTCATAACTAAAAAAATATTTGAGCCCTCTTTATTGTCCTGGTACAAATTAATGTTTTTTCTTTGTTCAACGAGCAGTTCATGGGTCTTAATTTCGATCTCTCAGAGAGCATGAGATTGATGCATTATAACTAGGGTTGGGTATCGAGAATCGAGTATCGATTGGAACCGAGACTAACTTTTCGTTTTTCCCGGAATCGTTCAAAAGTTAAAATTTCGATTCCTAGTTTCGATATTCACAGTCCGCCGACCGGAAGAAGAAACCGCTGAACAACACCAACGAAGAAGCGTCTACCGGAAGTGTTGGCATAACCACGTGAGTCGAACATGAGGACCTTACGTCGGCGATCCAAAGTGTGGCTTCACTTTTCTAAAAATAACGAAATCTCAGCAAAATGCAAAATTTGTGACAAAAAGAGTATTTTTACAGAAGGAGTATTTCCTTCAGAAAGGATTATTTCCTTCAGAAAGGCCGTTGGTTAGCAAGGTTAGCTTAACTTTTTTGTCCCTGCCTCCTAAAAGAATCGGAATCGAGAATCGTTAGGAACCGGAATCGAAACAAGGAATCGGAATCGGAATCAGAATCGTTCAAATTCAAACGATACCCAACCCTAATTATAACCTTAAAATGTCCAAAATTTTCTTGTGGGGGAGCATGCCCCCGAACCCCCCTAGAGGCACAGAGTCCACCCAAATAGTTTTAGAAAGTACTATGGGAAAGAACGACCATTTATGAACTTTACTCCAGCATACTAGTACAACAAAGTTCCCTTTAAATCAGTAAAACTGTAAATGCTATTGGCTAATCGTGCCAGCGACGAGGGCCGGTGGTCTACGAAATTTCCCGGTAGATTTATTGGTCCCACTCCGCCCCTGACATCGATTTACCATTGATTTAAGCAGGTTTTCTTCACACACTCAATTGAAGGCTCTCTCAAGTTCTAGGCCTGGTACTGACACTTAAGTAGATTTAATACATGTGCAAAGATGAAGAAAGTCGTATACATCTAGGATGGATTTAGAGTGAGTAAATAATGGGATAATTTTTAATTTGGGGTGAGCTAACTTTATTCTGTGGAACACCAAATAACATATTTTAGGATTTGTTTCAGTGTTTTTTTTATTATTTTGTGTTCCACAGACAAAAATCAGTGATAATCAAATTAATTTACACACTCTCATGCATATATATATATATATATATATATATACACACTCACCTAAAGGATTATTAGAAACGCCATACTAATACTGTGTTTGACCCTCTTTCGCCTTCAGAACTGCCTTAATTGTACGTGGCATTGATTCAACAAGGTGCTGAAAGCATTCTTTAGAAATGTTGGCCCATATTGATAGGATAGCATCTTGCAGTTGATGGAGACTTGTGGTACGCACATCCAGGCCACAAAGCTCCCGTTCCACCACATCCCAAAGATGCTCTATTGGGTTGAGATCTGGTGACTGTGGGGGCCGTTTTACTACAGTGAACTCATTGTCATGTTCAAGAAACCAATTTGAAATGATTTGAGCTTTATGACATGGTGCATTATCCTGCTGGAAGTACTGTAGCCATCAGAGGATGGGTACATGGTGGCCATAAAGGGATGGGGGACATGGTCAGAAACAATGCTCAGGTAAGCCATGCCATTTAAACGATGCCCATTTGGCACTAAGGGGTCGAAAGTGTGCCAAGAAAACATCCCCTACACAATCACACCACCACCACCAGCCTGCACAGTGGTAACAAGGCATGATGGATCCATGTTCTCATTCTGTTTACGCCAAATTCTGACTTCACCATCTGAATGTCTCAACAGAAATTAAGACTCATCAGACCAGGCAACATTTTTCCAGTCTTCAACTGTCCAATTTTGTTAAGCTCTTGCTCTAGCCCATCCGCCTCAAGGTTGTGCGTGTTGTGGCTACACAAATGCTTTGCTGCATGCAGCATACCTCGATAGTAACAAGTGTTTTTTTTCAGTCAAAGTTGCTCTTCTATCAGCTTGAATCAGTCGGCCCATTCTCCTCTGACCTCTAGCATCAACAAGGCATTTTCGCCCACAGGACTGCCTCATACTGGATGTTTTTCCCTTTTCACACCATTCTTTGTAAACCCTAGAAATGGTTGTGCGTGAAAATCCCAGTAACTGAGCAGATTGTGAAATACTCAGACCAGCCCGTCTGGCACCAACAACCATGTCACGCTCAAAATTGCCTAATTACATCTCCGTTCCTAATAATCCTTTAGGTGAGTATATATATATATATATATATATATATATATATATATATATGTGTGTGTGTATGTGTGTGTGTGTGTGTGTGTGTGTGTGTTGGGGCACTGGGTGATCTATCCCTTTAAACAATTGGTGAAATTTACACAGATGAACAAACAGTTAGTAAAACAGGCTTTGTGCTGTATTTGTTGAGACAATATTATTACCCTTGTAAAATATGCAAGAACTGTAAACCAGGGTTTTCAATTTACAAAGTTAAATCTACATATTATTCACTTACCACTGGGCAAAAGAATGAACATTGTGAATCATTGAACAAAGACATGGGGTCATTGGGTTACCAATGACACTGGATAAATAATTTGAATAAAGCGTAACATCTCTATGTGAGCTCTTTTAGATCTATCTCCTCTACCACTCCTGCTCACTCCAGTTCCAGTACCTGAGGGCTTCTTGTCCTGCATAGCGCCCATGTATCCATCCTGGTTGGTCTCAGCTCGGGCTCCACGCTCACACAGTATCACAGTTGGATCTGCACTGTACCGCTGGCCAATGCTGTCCTCCCCGGTGCTCGCCCTGGGTGAAGCCTTCTTCCTGAGAGTGCCATTACAGCGGCTGTCTTCAAATGCATCAGAGGACCCTGAGGCCCCCTGCTGGGCCATAGATTGCTTCTGAGCGGAACAGCCCGGGCTGACCGCGGACACAGCCACGACCCGTGGGATAGTGGCCATCATCTCCTCCATGCCGAAGCTGCCATCCTGGTATGCGAACTGGTTCTGCAGAAACACAAACAAGCCTTTTAGTATCTATTCAGTGATCTATTTCTGTTTGCTTTACAATTAAATATTTCAAGCAGCAAATATTTTATACTAACAAGTCTCCAAATATTAATACAGTTTGAGATTTAATGAAAACTTGGCATCAGTGAATGAACAGACGCGAGTGTAGGAGCACAGCTCTCCTGATGCAATTAGAAATCACATCACAATTAATCTATTTGTTTTTTTCTTATTCCTAATCCTCAGATTCTCTCCGTCTGCTTGTCTTTGTTTTTCAGTCTCGCTTTGAACTTGTGTTGGAAAAACTGTTGCATAAATTCACGCAGTCACCCGGGACAATTTTTTACGCTATCTTATGCTAATACCATGGTACTTTGAAGGGGTAATGAACTGAGAAATCAAATTTTCCTTGAGCTTTTGACATCTAAGAGGTCATCATATTATAAGAATATCCTTTAAGTTTCAGAACTGAAAACGTCCTTGTTAGTCCAATAACAGCTTTTATTGACACCAGGCTCAGCAAACGACTTGTTTTTCAAAGTGGGGAACTATGACGTTAAAGAGGATAAAACACCACCCCCGCAGAAAAGATCAACAAAACAATTTCCCTCAAGTGCACCGAAGGGTGAGTTGAAACTCATTATAATATGCAAAACTGTTGTCCACTCACAGCTTACTTCCTTTTACTTCCAAGTCTTCAGTGCGAGACGCCCATAAAAACCGAGCGTTTTGCAGCTAGGCTCAAAAAATAGTGTATTACTTATTCATTTTGATGTTTTTGAATGCAAAAACCAAGCAAACGTCTTAAATTGACCTCAGACAACAATATACTAAAATTAAAAAAAGCCAGTTCATGACCCCTTTAAAATATACCATGGTACCAAACAATACCATGCCATTTTCATTCATTATGGTATTTATATGGTTATCAGCAGTATTTATTTATAGTGTGATATATACCATTCCAAAACCATTGTAATACCTAATTATGTGGGAGAAAGTTATAATAAACTAACGTAAAGTTTATATTTGGTTACACTTTATTTTGATAGTCACTTTAGACATTCTACTAATTGTAAGCAACTTTTCAACTACATGTCAAGTAACTCTCATTAGAGTATTAGTATATTATCATGGATTGTCAGTAGACTGTTAGGTTATGGTTAGGTGTTAGGCTTTGGGTTTGGAGAATAAGTTTACTTGTAGTCGCCAAGTTACTTATAGTCAGTAAAATGTCTGTTGGGGGACCAACAAAATAAAGTGTTAGCTGACAGTCAACTAATACTATAATGACAGTTAGTTGACATGTAGTTGAAAAGTTACTTATAGTTAGTAGAATGTCTAAAGTGAACTATCGAAATAAAGTGTTACCTTATATTTCAATAAATACGGGGTAAAGCATATTACTGGATAATAGTCAGGGTGTAAATGCAGGCAGAAGAAGACAAGGAAGGATCCAATACAAAGTATTTACTTATAATTTAACTCTATTGATACATACACAAATCACAACGTTACATAGACGACAACCGAAAAAGACTAACTGAACAGAAGGAGACTAATGCTGCGTTCACTTGCTATGGAAAATAGGATATTTTCCACTTGTGAACTGGTATTTACCAGTGTGTTGCGTTCAAGTGCTTTTGTTGTCGTAATGTGGTAAAAAGATGGAGACCCATCTAGAAGAAGGTAAATAATATGCTGTATATTTTCTAAATCATGAATAGTATATACACTCACCGGCCACTTTATTAGGTACCCCATGCTAGTAACGGGTTGGACCCCCTTTTGCCTTCAGAACTGCCTCAATTTTTCGTGGCATAGATTCAACAAGGTGCTGGAAGCATTCCTCAGGGAGATTGGTCCATATTGACATGATGGCATCACACAGTTGCCGCAGATTTGTCGGCTGCACATCCATGATGCGAATCTCCCGTTCCACCACATCCCAAAGATGCTCTATTGGGTTGAGATCTGGTGACTGTGGAGGCCATTTGAGTACAGCGAACTCATTGTCATGTTCAAGAAACCAGTCTGAGATGATTCCAGCTTTATGACATGGCGCATTATCCTGCTGAAAGTAGCCATCAGAAGTTGGGTACATTGTGGTCATAAAGGGATGGACATGGTCAGCAACAATACTCAGGTAGGCTGTGGCGTTGCAACGATGCTCAATTGGTACCAAGGGGCCCAAAGAGTGCTGAGAAAATATTCCCCACACCATGACACCACCACCACCAGCCTGAACCGTTGATACAAGACAGGATGGATCCATGCTTTCATGTTGTAGATGCCAAATTCTGACCCTACCATCCGAATGTCGCAGCAGAAATCGAGACTCATCAGACCAGGCAACGTTTTTCCAATCTTCTATTGTCCAATTTCGATGAGCTTGTGCAAACTGTAGCCTCAGTTTCCTGTTCTTAGCTGAAAGGAGTGGCACCCGGTGTGGTCTTCTGCTGCTGTAGCCCATCTGCCTCAAAGTTCGACGTACTGTGCGTTCAGAGATGCTCTTCTGCCCACCTTGGTTGTAACGGGTGGTTATTTGAGTCACTGTTGCCCTTCTATCAGCTCGAACCAGTCTGGCCATT
The DNA here is from genome assembly GCF_988280905.1 of Pimephales promelas. Classification (NCBI taxonomy): domain Eukaryota; kingdom Metazoa; phylum Chordata; class Actinopteri; order Cypriniformes; family Leuciscidae; genus Pimephales; species Pimephales promelas. The sequence continues at coordinate 13,912,450 of NC_142775.1, read as the reverse complement.
CTCCTCTGACCTCTGGCATCAACAAGGCATTTCCGCCCACAGAACTGCCGCTCACTGGATGTTTTTTCTTTTTCAGGACCATTCTCTGTAAACCCTAGAGATGGTTGTGCGTGAAAATCCCAGTAGATTAGCAGTTTCTGAAATACTCAGACCAGCCCTTCTGGCACCGACAATCATGCCACGTTCAAAGTCACTCAAATCACCTTTCTTCCCCATACTGATGCTCGGTTTGAACTGCAGGAGATTGTCTTGACCATGTCTACATGCCTAAATGCACTGAGTTGCCGCCATGTGATTGGCTGCTTAGAAATTAAGTGTTAACGAGCAGTTGGACAGGTGTACCTAATAAAGTGGCCGGTGAGTGTATTTTTTACCATTCACAACTCTCGCGGTGCTCTCCGCCATTTTGAAATGGTTAAAGGTTATCTCATCTCGGCAACTCGTCCATCAAAATATTCTATGAGTGCGGGGGTGTTCATGTGCATTTTCCATGTCGGCTTTTGGCATTTACCATATAGCACATGAACGCACCATAAATACAAATACTAATGAACAATGATGAGGTGAACACAGGTGACACAGACGATGAAGACGAAGAACAGGTGGGTAATTGAGGGAGTGAGTTCAGGTGTGGAGACGTGTAGTGAAGACAGGATGGTGCAGACGACGACTGTGACAATAATCTTGTAAATAAATTATTCAATTTATTTAATAATGATTCAATAAATTATTAATACAATATCAAATATCAAAGGAATACAAATAAATATTTAAAAATATAAACAAAATATAATTACTTAATACACATATGAATAATAAACCACTTTTTTTTTTTCCCAATATTTACTTTGATTTAATATACACAGATATCTACCATCGCATGGTACTTTCGATCATACCACACAGCTGTACTTGCATACATTTTTTGTTTTTTTAACGTTGAATAAAGTAGCTGGTAATGTTTATGCCAAACCTAAAAAAAAAAAAAAAAAAAAAAAGCCAAACCTGCATTTTTTCCCTAGTTTTCCATTAAACTTAACTATGCGACCAAAGCGGAGCTGAAACACACACACACACAAATGTTTTTTTCCATTATGCTCAAACTTCACAACATTTTGAGTAGAGATGAATTTGAGTTAATATTGCATTCCGCTGTTTGGGTTATTTGGCAGAGTTTTGTTTTCCCAAAGCTCAGTTTATACGGCAAACTGCAGGCGAAAGATTTCTGTAATGTTCCAAAGAGGCTCTGAAGGATTGATGTCCCTCATTGATATTCATACCGCTCACTCTCTTTTCTCTCCCAGTTAGACAAAAACAAAACGCAAGTTAGAATGCAAAATGGCACACATGGTTAGCGAACATGGTCCAGGAGAAAAAAGGAAACATTTCATCACAGCCACCCCTCCCACACACTCTCAAATCCACATAAGTCCCTGGTAAAGAATGTTTGAACCCTGAGATTTTGTCTTTCTAAGTTACAGTTAAGAGCTGATCGAGCGGCATCCCAAATGGCTGTCCTTTCCCATTGCCGCTGTACACACCAACAGTTAATAACATGCTCATGGCTGCCTAACACAGAGCAAATACCCATTCTGGTCTTCCTGTCGATGGGCAAATATCAACTTCACTTTAGTGAGGACCCAGTTATTTACACTGGCATGCCTCTTTAATGAAAGCCCAGGCATGGAGCCCATTATAGGCACACATGTAAGGGCCACTTTATTTTTCTCCCCCACTCCACAGGAAAACCCTAATGCACCTTACAAAAGCACTGCTGCTTTCTAAAGACAAATTAGCACCTGAAAATAAAAAATAAAATGAATCTCAGCATTTCAATACCATTCACCATGCACCAAGGGAAATTATTCATGATTTGAACGAGACTTCTTTTTTTGTTGTCATCGCATTTCTTATTTCAACGGCAGACAGGTTTGTTCAGGGAGAGTAGCATCTGTCGGTGTAGGAATGGTGTGCTGGGGCCTGGGATTTCTGAAATGCTTATGTGGGCGGTACTTAATTGGGAAGAGGAGCATATATCCACCCCAAGGTCAACGTCAGTTAGATGATAGACTCATCTGAAAACTCAATTCAGTCTCAGACAAGCAATAAATAGAGATTCATGAGTGAGAAGTGAAAGTGCATTAAAATGTAAAAGCTATCCTAAAATATGTAAAAATGTGCAAAACGCCCAAATTTGAAGGTGTCGCATGCATGATGTATATGTCAATGCATCAACGACCTCTTGTCCTTAGTCTACTTAAAAAATATTTCAATATTTGATGACTCAATGCTATTTTCAATACAATTTTCCTGAAGAGTACCACCAACTTTGGGGTTTACCATGATTTAAAGTATTCAGATGAGGTATTAGGAACTGTAAAGAGTTAAAATGACGATAATCCAATGATTTTAAAAGAGTTCACACAACTGCACCCACAAAATAAAATCGGATTTAGCCACTAAACCCTGACAGATCCCAACCCAAAGTCACCTTTGGGGCTAGTCTATTCATTCAAGCCTGTTATACAGCACCTCTATAACTGAATGGGGAAACACTCAAACACTGCTTGTTAAAGTTTATAATGTGCTGTCGTTCAAAAGTTTGGGTCAATACGAAGTAATGTTTTTGTAAAAGGTCTCTCATGCTCACCAAGGCTGGATTTATTTGCTGAAAACCTGAGAAATTGTGAATATTACAGTTTAAAATAGTAATAAATAGTAAGTGTTTTAAAACAGTTTTCTATTTTAATATATTTTCATTGATACATTATAAGCAGCCATTATTTCAGTTTACCAACAGAAATCATTTGATATGCTGATTTTGTGCCCCAAAATCTTCCTCTCAATGTTATAACATTTTCATGGAAACCATGATACATCTGAATAGGAAGTTCAAAAGACTACAGAATAATACAGAAATAATATAGTTTTTGTATCAATAAATGTGGAAATATTTCGATCAATTTAATGCATCCTAGCTGAATAAAAATATTATTTCATCATTTTTAAAATAAAAATCTTACTGACCCCAAACCTTTGAACAGTAATGAACAACGCTCGCACACACTCACGCATGCAAGCATATAGTATATTTAATACATTTCAGGTTTAGTCTAGCCAATTCACATTTTGCAGCACCAAACAAAAGGCAGGGTATTTATTTACCTTTACAAGAGTAGCCTAAATTGAGCATTTCAATTTCCTCCATTTATTGTAATACAAGTGGACCGTCTATGCAATATACTGTCTTCGACAGAGCATGGTTTATTAAATTACTGAACCTAAAGACACTGTGTGTGAGTGAACAAACTGTGAGTACACTCACTCTGTTGGGGTCCATGCGTGATCTGGTTGTATATGCCAGTGGAGGAACACCGAAGGCTTGTGGCACTAAATACTCCTCGGCATCCATCAGATCCTCCAGTTCTTCCTCATCTAGCAGACTTTGGAAGAACTTACTGTCATTGGGGCTGGGCAGCTTCATGCGGTCGTCCCCCTGGCACAGAGAGAATCAGAGATGTATAAAGTACTAGAAACCCAGACTTAAGTAAAAGTACAAGTGCTCTATCAAAAAAGTGACTTGAGTAGAAGTTGAAGAGCTCTTTAAGCACCGCACTTAAGTAGAAGTACTAAAGTATTCAACATTTTTTGTACTCAAGTATTGCAAGTAGTTTCTTTTAAAATTCACTACTTATGTACTAAAAGTAAAAGTACAAGTATTGTGTCATGTAATTATTGAAGAAAGCAGTCAAAAGTTTGAACTACCAATCAAATAAGGCGCTTTGGCGGGATACAAATTTGCTTTGGCGGCCGCCAAAAAAATGTCATTGCAGGACAACCTCTGCATTAGTTGTCAATGTGTGTGTCAATCAATCCCATTACCCTATAAAACTGGCGTGTGATTTAGGCAGCATGAAAGCCAACTTGCAACGAATGATTCGTAACATTTTTATAATTGTAACGAGTAACTAGCAGAACATCAAAAAAATATCGAAGTAAAAGTATAAAATTTATCGAAAATATCTACTGAAGTAAAAGTACACTTCTAGTATGAGAAAAAAACCCCAATACTCTAGTAAAGTACAGATACAGCATTTTAGTACTTAAGTACAGTACTTAAGTAGTTCTACTTCGTTACTATACATCTCTAGAGAGAATCAGACTTCAGATATTTATGCAGTATGCAGAGAAATGACACTTTTATGATACTTGTATTATTTATCATTTTTTTTCTGTTATAGATTTTATCATTGTATAGCATACTGGTCAACAGTTTGTTTTTTAAAGTGTGCTCTATAAATAAACTGAACTGAACTTAACATCCTTGACTCTCATCACAACCATGGTCAGTTGTGTCGAGCTGTAAAGCTCTTACCTGGATGACTAGGTAACGCTGTGGGTCTCTTGCCATTCGGCAAAACTCTGCTGCAAGCTCCTTAAATCTTGGTCTGCTGTCTGCATCTATCATCCAGCCTGGAGGGGCACACATAGCACAACTTCTGTCAGCAAAGTAGACCAAAATGGATAAACAATGCAGTGAGCAATACATTTAAAAGAAGATGATGAGTACAGTATCAACGTACCACATGCTTTTGATTAGCGCATAACTAAATATTTCCTCTAGATTTACAAACAATTTTACATGTCTTTATTTTTAATGAATTAAGAATCACCAATCTCTTATTGATAATTATATAGCCGTTTACTTAAGTACAACTACAAGATTCAACAGTCATTGATCTACAGTATAAACTCACAAGATTTCCTAAGCCGACCTGCTTGAACACTACATAAGAAGTTAAAACTAGGGCTTTCAATAGATTATTGTTTTTAATCACGATTAATTGCTCACTCATCGTGAAATTAAGCATACACCATTTATCTTGTTTAACACATTCATTTTTCTTACAAAACTGTGTTTCTGTTAGGACCACTATCGTCAAATACAATTGAAAATAAGCATACAGTTTGGACTGGCGGTATGGTTCTATTCTGGGGTGCGTTTCCCAAAAGCATCGTTAGCCAACTATGGTTGCATACTTCAACAAGTCGGTGTTTCCCGAAACAATCGTTCCAACGAACATTCGCAAACAGCATCGCAAAGTTGTGTGGTTTGAACGACAGCTCTCGACCTGTGGTTAGAAGCATAGTTTCTATATTGCATCACATTTGGATGCAATAAATCCTTATCTTGAGCAAAATAAGCAAGCTGACATTCAGCACAACCGGTGCCTTTTATTTAGAATACATACAAATGTATTTTATGTCTTTTAGTTTTAGTACCGTGTTTGAAGAGTGCGCATGTGTGAACGTGCTCTACTATGTAAGAACGAGCCAAATATTCAGTCTGGCAATAAAACAACACAACTGAGAACAATTAGAAATAGTCCTCAGATGACATGTCTGTAATTTATATTTAAAAATCTAGCGTTAATTGGATCTCAAACAGTTTCATTAAAAGTAGTTATTACTCCACCACGTGCGAAACCAACATGGTTGAACGATACTTTGAGACAGTGGGTTTCAGGAAACAGTTGTGACTAGCTAGTTGATTTCTCCAAAGATGCATCGTACTATGGTAGTGAAGCTGCGAACTACGGTCGTTGTACGTTGTACAGATGTGTTTACATAATATATGTGGGTGCACTGTGTATAATTATTTAGTATATATATAAAAATACACCTAATATGAAGTTTTAAAAACACAAGCAGACACAACAAAGTTTAAAAAAACACAAGCAGGTTATAACTGTGTGTTTTATGTCATAGTTCAAAACGTGAAAATATGTAGAGGCTTTGTAAACAACAGACCTTATTTCAGGTGATTTAGCAAAAAACAATTAAAAAAAACCCATAGACTTCAGGGTGAGGGAACCGGAAGTGCTAAAAACTCACTTCCGCGTTTTGGCCTACAAAGTGTCGTCACTCCCTTAAGGTAAACAGAACAGAACCAACTTGAATGTATTGCTGATATCATTAATCAATTTTAATGACAACATAATTAGAGAATTTATTCAGATTCAGGGGGAATCAGAATGCCAAACCCTGACTGGTGAGAGGAGAAGGCGGAGCTGGGGATGGAGGAGGATAATGAGCTCATGAGAAACGCGATAGCTGCTCAAAATACTAAAGGAGCTTATATATGTATACAGTGATAGGCGTCGTATTCCTATAGGTAGAAGTGGATCAGCCGAGAGTAAGCTGATGCGAGCTTGACTAACGTGTCCCGCCGTTAGTCAACTGACACAGCACTTGATTTCTGCAAACTTGTTTTGGACACCAAATAACCAAAATAAGAAGTCCATATAATTCATACATTTATGCACACCCATAAAAACAAATAACAAACAGTCAAAAATCATGGTAACACTTTACAATAAGGGGGCACTAATAAGCATTAATTCATGCTTAACTAATGCACAAATAATACTGAATTAATGTGTAACTAATGATTATTTAAGCTATCCATTAATGATTACCACATTAGGAACTAATTAAGAGTATGTAAGGTTAATGTAAAGTTCATACATGAATTGTTATTAATTAAATATGTAATTGTGGATTAATTCCATTACAACTAATTTTTTTAACTAATAGCGTAAATTAATATGTTAATTACCAGAATGAGTCAAAGCCTTGTATTTCAACTTCCAGATAATATGACTGGTACACAAATATGCATTAATACATGATTAATTACTTTATTGTTATTGCAAATTCATGTGCAAATTACTACAATCACTAAATGACTAGTTAATAATAATGTGCCCCAACAAGTAAAGTCATAACATAAAGATACCTTTGCAAATCATTAGCTAATGATTAATTAAAGCAGACAACTGGAAGCTGAAGTGCATAGCTTTGACTAATTGTGTTAATTAACACATTAATTTACACTATTAGTTCGTAAAATATGTTATTAAGGAATTAATACGCAATGACACATTGAATTAATAGCAATTCATGTATTACTTAATCTATTAATCATATGGACTCTCTATTAGTTGCTGATGCAGTAATCTTTAATTAATGGTTTAGTTCTTCATGAGTTATACATTAACTCATGATTATCTGTGCATTAGTTATGCATGAATTAATGCTTATTAGTGCACCCGTATTGTAAAGTGTTACCAAAATCATTACAGGAAAATGTACAGCGCAACAGCAAAGAGCTTGTTTATATTTTAGACGAGTCAAGTTTCGATACAGAACAGGAACACATGGAGATGCCGAAGAAAGAACTAAATCAACTGCCTTGACCCGACTTCATATGCCTTCAACATTAAATGGATCCGTTCAGAATTACTAAACACAGCACATACACTTGACAAATCATAACATTATCACGAATGTGTGTGGAAACAACGTACTGAAATGTGTCTGTGCATAAATACAATGTGCGATCAGCGCAGTCGCACAAACATGGTTTGTTTGTTAGTTAGTGGATCAATAACAGACTCATGCATGGTTACTGTATGACTCCTGTCTACTGTATGTCACGGCAATTGTCTTTACCTTGTTCGCAATCCTTATCCATCAAAACTTTACTAGCGAGACGCTGCTTTGCTTTATCCAGCTGAGAAATGTTGTTTCAAACTTCAAATGTAGTCAACTGGTGATGTAAATTACGTTAATGACACAATTTCATGTGCTTTAGTAATTTATTTGCGTTCACTTATTTTAATTGCGTTCAAGGATTTTGAATTAATCACATGCGTTAACGTGTTACACTCACAGTTAAAAAAAATAAATAAACAATCTGGGATGAAAATTTGTGCAAAGCCCTCTTACATTTGACCATGACCATGTAGACGTCAATAGTGCAGATAGGAGGTTGAGGAAGCCTCTCTCCTTTCTCCAGCAGGTCAGGGATCTCTCGGGTAGGGATTCCATCGTACGGCTTTCCTCCAAATGTCATCAGCTCCCAGATAGTCACTCCTGGAAAAAATAAATGAATAAATAAACAAATTAAAAAGCTTGTAGGCATGTGCTAAGGCTGTTTGCCCAATTCATACAGAGTTTGGATGCATAAAAAAAAATGTCCACTTGGGACATTTTACTGAGGCATGTAACTGTAATTAAGGCTAATCTCACCGTAACTCCATACGTCACTCTGGTGAGTGAATTTCCTATAGTGGATACACTCCAAGGCCATCCACTTTATAGGCATCTAAAAAAACAATAGGGAACATTTCAGCGGCTTGTGTTGAATAAAAAAAGCACACAATGACACAGTACATGAAAATGTAATAAAGTTCAAGTGAGCACAGTCAGTATTGAAAACTTAATTATTGTTTATTTACGAAACTTGACAAAGTTTTTTCAAAGCTTACCCTGCTAAAACCAAACCTTATGCATTATTTATTAGGTCTGGTAAGTTAATATTTCAGAAATGGAATAATCAGTGATATCTGATTCTTTTCATCTTTTGCTTTAAAGGGAAACATAAGAAACAGGTTGGGGTAAATGTGTGTGTGCAGAGCTGCTGGGTATCAAACTGCACTAACACTTTAGAGTTTCAAGAGGTTTAAAATTTCTCCTATGTGGAAAAACAGTCATGGCTGATTTAAAATGGTAGCTGGTTAAAGCTGAACGGAGCACGAGCGAGTCCCAGGATGCTCTATTCCAGCATGGCAACAAGAAGGAGATTCAGAAGGATAAGATCAGATCAAGTGCATTAACATGCACGTTTAAAAGCATTAAACCGTTTTCTTTTCCGCTCATAAACGGCTTAAGAATGAACCAATCGACACAGCTAGATTTTGGCCATAACCCCGATTTTACCAGGTATCACACATTAACCTATGTTTTGTCACACTATATGTAATGTTACTGCTTTTTGCGGTAAAAAACATGTATTTCCATTAGTGCTGTCAAACGATTAAAATATTTAATCGTGATCAATCGCATTAATGTCATAGTTAACTCGCGATTAATCGCACATTTTAATCTGTTCTAAATGTCTATTGATTTATTTTTGTCCCATTATTTTTTTCTCATTTTAATGCTCTTATCAACATGGAAAACTGGATCGGCTTGCTTTGTGCAAATGTTTTTTATTGAAAACAACATTGGCATATACTGTGTTCAATTTCACACTAACGTTCTCACTTGGAACAAATAATCTCTCGCAGACAATGTAACACTGTCCATCAATAAAAGGGTGACCGAAATACTGACGAGGTCCTGATATTGATAAGGGGGTGGAGAATTCGCATCAGCTGTGTGTGTGTGTGTGTGTGTGCTTGGCCATCATCAGGTGGTATTTCAGACTGGACGTGCTGCGATGATGATAGCTCAGTTCACAACGACAAAACCCACAGATCACTTTGGTCTTGTCAATGGAACCATTTGGCAACTTTTTAAAAGTAAACTTTCCATTTAGAATCTTAATAGCATCTATTTCGGCGTCTCGCGCTCGTCATTCACTCAAAACGTAACGTAAACCAACTATTTGGCCGGCTCGCAAGCCCAAACGAGTGTGTGCGGCATGCCTGTTGTTTTGTTTACGGTCTAGCTAGATCCGCTTGCGCTTTGGTCGAAGAAACAACAAAACGTCCTCTAGCGGCGCAAGCCATTGAAATGAATGGGTTTCATACATAGCACAGTGTGCGCATGCCGCGTCCTGTTGCAAAAGCATGTGAAAGAAAACTACAAAGTTTGCTAGGCCAAAAAGGCTGTTAATCGCGTGATAAAAAAATTGACGCCGTTAAAATGGGTTTGCATTAACGCCGTTAATAACACGTTAAACTGACAGCCCTAATTTCCATATAATTTACAGTAAAAGGCTATTCCATATGATCACATATGATTATATTGAACATAAACAGCTGAGTTTCTTCTCATTTTTGTTATTAGTAGTGTACATTAAGGTGTTTTGTTTTACGCTTTCTGTTATTTAGTTACTATTTATTATATTATTTTAGTGTAGTACCCTCATGGTGTTTTGTCTTTGCGTGTATGACCCTGTGCATCATATATACTGACCATGTTTTATGGACTTTGAATCATCATGTGTATTTATATTTTACAACCTGCATTTCTATGGTGATTATTGAGGTAAAAGCCAATTTTGCTGTTTGTTACTTAATGAAAAATCTGATTATAATATGTAAAATACAGGCATAAATATGCCATTCCATAAAACCCATAAAACATTTAGCCTATATTTTGTACAATGAATTTCTGGAAATAAATTTATGTATACAGAATTTCTTTGCCCATTTTCTCGCCAGGTGAAAACTGTAAGTTTATCACTCAGAAAATTAGAAGCACACATTTCTTAGTCACATGCCAAGACTATTCCCAGCCACAATAATACTCAATAAATACACAAAAATAAGACTAGTCTATGGGTAGTCATGTAAAGTGCACACCAACATGACCCTTATACCAATGAGTCTTTGAAAGCGTGCAGAGCAATAATCTTCTGTCTTGTAGTCTGCATTATTAAGGATTGTTAATTAGCCTGTCATAAGATGTGTTCTAAAACCCAAAGACAAAGAGTGCAGCAAATCTTTTGACTTCCAACACAAAGAGCATATATTAACTGGTTCAGTGCATGCCCTTTGTCTTGTTGGGTTCATGTGACACTGACTTTTCCACCATCTGCGTTGTATTCCTTCTCATCTGCATCCAGAAGGCGAGCCAAGCCGAAGTCAGTGATCTTTATATGGTTGGGGGACTTCACTAGGACGTTCCGAGCCGCCAGATCCCTGTGCACAAGTCTCCTCTCCTCCAAGTACATCATACCCTGCATCAACACACATACACACACTTATATAATATGGCAATAATTTAACTGTTGTGTGACAACCGACAAACTTGCCAATTCAATAAAATAACATAATGCATAGCTGATATAAAAATGTGGGTGACAAGTAATTTCCTATTACTGTACTTCATTCTGAAAAAAAATTGTATCACATTGTTTATTGTAAGTAAAAGTTGTCGTTTTGGAATATTGGTCTTCCTTTACCTACACAATCTGTGACAACTACAAAATATTACTGAAAAATACACATTTGGATTTATGATAATACCATCATTATCTCTCATAAGCTTTTAAAGTTCATGTACTTCTGCATTAGTTTCATCATGATATCCTTAATATAGAAGGCAGCATTAGGAAGAAGGCATTAGCACTAAAATCAAAGTTTGTTTGTTCTGCCATCACTTTTTTCAAAGACACTTTGTGGAGGGATTATACTAGAAAAAAAAAGTCACAGAATTATTATTGGCGATTGTTCACAATGATAAGCAATGAGTCTCTTCTCAGGCATGGCCATGTATCGCAAAACAATGAAAACTCCAGACATCAATTTTCTGGAGGAGCGAACAATGCATGTAATCGATTTAAGTCCAAACCGCAGCATGGAGGCCTTTCGCAAGAAAATAGCCTCTCTACTTTTCCTTCCAACGGGGCTTTCAAGTGTCCTTGAGCTGGTGGCTGGAAGAAATTTAAATCTTAATGTGATTGGTAGAGAGGTAAGGACAGCATGTGGCAAAATGGTTTAAAAGAGTGAGATAGTGAAAGGGAGCTTGTAAAAGTGGGGAAATACAATTTGAGAGGTCCAGTGTAGGTCATCACAGGTGCTCTCTGAGATGAGAAGATTGTGTCTGTCATCACAGAAAGAGTCTGGATACAAGTGCTTTTAATATAAAACATCTCGGAGAATATATTCATAGGAAGATAGCGTATTACATCACCTGCAAGTTGGCAGTGCATCATATATTGTGTATGTGTATGTTTGCACTGAAGTACTTTGTTAGCAGATTACTGGTTAAGTAAATGAATCTAATATTACATGTACGGTGAATGTAAATTCAGTCTACTGGGATATTTATTTTTTACGCCTACTCCCATGTAAGCTATATGACAACTCGAGACTACTCATCAAACTGAATTATTTATATATATATATATATATATATATATTTGAACATTTTCATTATTTAATTTAGCTTAAGTATTTTTGTTATGTGCTTTTTGTAACTTTATCGTACACTTTCTTCCACATTGGCCCCTTTAGTTTGTGCTGTTCCCCATGGGTCTGTTTTAGGACCGTTGCTGTTCTCTCTGTATATGCTTCCTCTAAGTTCTATTTTTCGGAAGTATAGTATTTCATACCACTGTTATACCACAATCTCCAGTTTTACTTTCCTGTGAGCTTAGATAAAACCTGTTTGCTGGACAAAGCACAGGAATGTTACAGTGACATTACACTTTGGCTTTCTAGCAACTTTCTCCAATGAAATGAGAGTAAAACTGAGGTTTTGATTGTCGGCTCTCTCATTTTACCTATTTTTGATGATCATTTAGCTTCCTTGTCCATAAATATTGAAGATCATGTAAAGAGTTTAGGGATAATCACAGACTCATCACTAAATTTTAATAAACAGATTGGTGCCGTTGTTAAAGGTAGCTTTTTTAACCTGAGATCAATTACTAAAGTAAAGCATTTTATATCCAGTAAGGATTTGGAATTGTGAATTCACTTTTATTTCATCAAACATTGACTACTGCAATTCTTTATATAGTGGTCTCCCCCATAATAAGGTACATCAGTGACCTTATTATTCCCTACTCTCCTTCTAGAGTTCTCAGACGATAGACAATAGTCAGGGTACAGAGTTCTTCTATATTGCAGCTGAACACACTCATTTAATGACATTGACTTAAACTTAATTTACTATTATTATTTTCTATTTAGCCAAATCTGCTGGATATTCTTTTCATTTTCCCAGAAGTTAATAACATGGTTATACACCTAAGAGAGAGATCAATTCTAATTGGGAAATAAAAAGTTTCACATAAAACGTATAATGAATGCATGTCAACAGTCTAGACTCAGATCTGAGAGTGTGTTTCCCACTGTACTTATTAACATGATGGCAGCAGCTCTGAAAGAGATATCCCCCAATTTAAGATGAGCCGAGAATACATAAGTGGACTGGCTAAAGCAGTCTGGGAATTGAAAGAGGGGTTTATTACAACCATATTCAAATGGGTTTGGGTTAAGCGGGGAAAGAGGATAATGCTTTACTAAGAAGGGTCAAAAAAAGAATAATATGTTGCTCAGACTGCTCATTTATTATGACAGTTCTTTTCTATTATAAAACAAATGTTCTCTGCCTATAGAGGCATGTTTCCAAGGCATTATGCATTGTGATTAAATCAGTGAGACATAAAGCCAATATGGCGCCATATTATTATATCATATCCATTAAAAATATACATAATTCATCCAGGGCAATCTTTGCATTCAAAACTACACTGGATAACCTGATGCGTTTCCTACAGTAATAATTGATGGTCTAACCTAGTAAAGCCACAGAAGGGTATATTGTGAATGGGATTGGTAGGATATGATAAATTAAACAATAAACCCTTAGTGTCCCTCAGGGTTGAGGTCAGTGCAGGCCAATGGTGTTCATTATGTATCACGGGAGAAATGCTAATCGGTATGCTTTAAAATACACAAATGTGTGCAGAACTGTGAAGGAGGAGGGAACAAATCTCTTTATGCCATGCATATGCAATCTTTCCCCAGCAAGCAAGTGTAATCTGAGATAATGGTGTGGGGATTACATCCTCTGTGCTTGCTGAAGAAAAAAAAAAAATCACTTCCTCCTCTTCATACTCACCCACAGCACCACATTATTACAGGACTGTAACATATAGGCATAACACTAACTGTTCAAACTTTTCTGGTCAGTAATATTTAAAAAATAAATAAATTAATGTTTTTATTCAGCAAGGATACATTCAATTGATCATCGCAAGTATCGTTTTTACTGTATTTTTGTCAAATAAATGCAGCATTGATTAGCAATAGAGGCGTATTCTGATTATAACATTAATAAAGGAAGTGACAATCAGATCAAATGACCATGACTGGCAGCCATTCTGTTGCCTTCCTCTTTCCTCTGCACACATTGCAGCAGGTATACATCTCACGAAAGACATGGTCTTAAGAGCTTTTCAAAGATTAATGAGCCTACATTAACGTTAATCGTCTATCAAAATGCAATTATCTTTGCGTTTGCAGAGCTGAGGTAGAGAGGAGGGAAATGTAAATTTCAGGTTAAATAATCTTGGCTTCTGCACGACTGTATTTGCAAACAAGGAAAATGCTTGCACCACATTAAAACATTTACAAATGTTTGTCACAACTATTTTCATTGACATTGAGTCCTGGCTGTAAGCAGAGGCCACATGCATACAGGCTACACAGTGTTTCTCTCACTCAGTGTGAGTCAGCACGCAGTGCACTGCAGTTCCTATCAGTTGATCCACGTCTCTCACAGGACTAAACCCGAACACATTCCACAGTCAGCGCACAGGTCGCTTTGCCCCATTCACTCTGGTCCCAGTGTATTTAAAACAGATTACTTCTTTATCCCGGACAGTCAATCAATACTCACTCTGATTACAATAAGCCACAAGATGGCCGCGGCACACAATATTTATCCCCAGAGTGGACTTCAGTGTAATTAGAAATCAATGGCTCACACAGTCCATTAATGCACCGGACGTGCTGATAGAGCAAGAGATTGTCGCATACGTGAGCGTTAAAAACCCGGAAGAGAGAACAGGCGACTTTATGAAAGAGGTGAGCAGATAATGCTCAAATAATGCCCAATCTGGGGATTCTACATTAACATGTGTTTATAAGGGCTTTCAGTGACACTGAGCTCAAAAAGTGCGCAATACACATTCAATGCTTGTAGAAAACATGGGTGAATATAATTCACTATAAATGTATATGCATCAGTGTAGAGCAGATGTCTTCAAATAAAACTAAATGAGGGCCTATAACATACATAATACAATATAACATGCATGTAGTGCCATTTTAATGTATTTACTATACATACATTCTAGCGATCAATTTCTTTACTCTAAGCACCATACGTTTACTGCATGCACTGATTTGTGACATCGCTGCTGAATGAGCACATTTGTCATATTTTAAGCATTGTGAGTTTGCAGTTCAAGTACAATGGGATTAGATAAAAGTCACATGTACCACAAAATACTGTCAAGAAAACCTCTTTCTTTTAAGTTGTAGTTACGAACTATACACAGTAAAATAAAGCGTGAACAGGCCAAATCACAAACAAATGACTTATGAATCGTTTCTTTTAGTGCTTAAAAATACAGAGTGAACCAGTTAAGTCTGACGACTATTTTAATGAATCATTCAAAAAGACTCATGTTGTCATTTCACTGAATCAAAAAAAATATAGTCTACATTCACCTAAAGGAGTATTAGGAACACCTGTTAAATTTCTCATTAATGCAATTATCTAATCAACCAATCACATGGCAGTTGCTTCAATGCTTTTATGGGTGTGGTCCTGGTCAAAGACAATCTCCTGAACTCCAAACTGAATGGGAAAGAAAGGTGATTTAAGCAATTTCGAGCGTGGCATGGTTGTTGGGGCCAGACGGGCCGGTCTGAGTATTTCACAATCTGCTCAGTTACTGGGATTTTCACTCAAAACCATTTCTAGGGTTTACAAAGAATGGTGTGAAAAGGGAAAAACCAGTATGTGGCAGTCCTGTGGGCGAAAATGCCTTGTTGATGCTAGAGGTCAGAGGAGAATGGGCCGACTGATTCAAGCTGATAGAAGAGCAACTTTGACTGAAATAACCACTCGTTACAACCGAGGTACGCAGCAAAGCATTTGTGAAGCCACAACACGCACAACTTTGAGGCGGATGGGCTACAACAGCAGAAGACCCCACCGGGTACCACTCATCTCCACTACAAATAGGAAAAAGAGGCTACAATTTGCAAGAGCTCCACAAAATTGGACAGTTGAAGACTGGAAAAATGTCGCCTGGTCTGATGAGTCTCGATTTCTGTTGAGACATTCAGACAGAGGAGTCAGAATTTGGCGTAAACAGAATGAGAACATGGATCCATCATGATTTGTTACCACTGTGCAGGCTGGTGATGGTGGTGTAATGTAGAGGTCTTCACGGGTCCACGTGGATCCGAAAACCCGAGGTCCGACCCGAGACCCGAGCGGGTTCGGGTCCAAAACTACGACGAGTGTCTCGGACACGG